>NW_013677007.1:12120-15323 GCF_000517525.1 Limulus polyphemus | reverse complement strand
ACTTTGTAATACACAGAATTTCCACAGTCAATACGTATTTCGTCACTCTAAACTTAACAACTTTTATAACACACGCTATAAATCACAGTGATTCACACACACTTTATTTACGGTGCCTACTGTTCGCTTTACTCAATTATCTATCTCTTCAATTACGCTGGTTTTTCTCGCCAGGCTTATATACTAAAGATAGGGTGTCTCGATTAGCGTAGAGTTGCCGGGCAATTTCACGATCCTTCGAGAAACTCCAGCGCGCATACTCCCAACGTCGCGTGACTTCCGCTGTCGTAACAGTACCATAATACTTAGCATCTATTCTTGCTCAGTTACTTAATTCATAAATAAAAGGACTGACATGCAGGGACTCAAAATCAGTATCACATTAAAATCAAGTAACAGATAAAATCATGGTTAAAATAGTGTTTAATCATTGTATATTTTGTGATTCGTTAGGTTTTTTTTCTTATTTTCGAAAACAAATAACCAAGTTCCCCTGTATGATGCTTTTCTCTCACCAGTCTTTCTTTCTTCTAATCTTCTGAACTTTTAATTTTTATCTGTGACAAAAAACGTTTATTAAGTTAGTTAAGCTTTCGTGAGAAAAACAAAATTAACTTAACACATACGTAAAATTAGCGCTAAAACATACAAACCTTTTTTTTTTATCACAGTTCAAACTATAATCACAGGAGCCAGCTCCATGGGTACTTGAACACGTCCAAAATGTATTGACGCAAGTGTTCTGAGCGTCTTTAAAATCGGAAAAAGATACACACAGCATCTCGAATCAAATGGAAAAGCTTTTGCTAATGTTGATAAGTTCATTAAATACGCAAAATCAACGTTAAAAATTCAACGTATTTGTGTAAAAAACTAATTAAAATATTTAAACGATCAA
This sequence comes from Limulus polyphemus, assembly GCF_000517525.1. NCBI lineage: Eukaryota > Metazoa > Arthropoda > Merostomata > Xiphosura > Limulidae > Limulus > Limulus polyphemus. Next base: position 14,425 of record NW_013677007.1, on the reverse strand, counting down.
CGTTTTTTAGTGTACAGTTTAAAACTTTATTCCCAGACCTTCAACTTCAGAATGAAGTTTTCAAATTATGTACATGAAAATGTTAATCGTTTGAATATTCTTAATTAAAATCAAATGATATTCAAACCAATTGTAAAGCATGGTTAAATTTTATTATAAAGAATAAAATCTAGCTACGAGCACAATATTTATGGGGAGATAACTCCATTACGATAATCGACTCGTAAACAATTTCCGGTTCCAGCAATGGAAGAATTTCCTAGGTTTAAAACACAAAGTAAAAACAGCGCCGTGTTTCAGATTTCTTATTAATCCTTTTTTGTTTTAGCTGGAAATGTAATTATTATAAAAACATGGCGCTTCCTAGAAATTAATGTCATCTGAATTATTGTATTATTAATTATTATTGTTGCGTCAGCGAGGTCACGTGACTAGTATCACGCCACGACCTTCTCGAACCTTCGTGAATTGTCGGGAGACTACTAGACTGGGGGTAGTCTGGTATATATAAGACGGTCACAACGTGACGGAACAGTGTATGTAATTGAATGAGTAAGAATATTGTTGAGCACGTGAGACGTTCGTGGTGAATTATAGCGTTTGTTATAGCGCGAATGTTGAAATTAAGTGTATCGGAAAGTTGTATTCAGAAAGAATAAACCAGTTTTATTTAAGAAAGGACTTGTGTCGCTAAAGTTTCGTCGGAACAAATTTAAGGAAATTTAACTAACGAACGGGAAACGTAACATTATTATATCCGCCAAGAGCGTGCAACTCGTATTTCTTTTTTCCTTTTTTCGTAGAATAAGTGTAACGTTTGCGAGTAACTTCTAAAGTAACTTGTAACTTTTGTTAGTTGCCAAAAAAGTTAGTTTCAAGGCCTGAGGTCGTTGCAAATTTAAATATCAGGGTTAACATTCTTAACAAAATGATTGATTTAACAGCCTTGTATAATGAGTTTTCCTGAAGACTTTCTAAACATCGTCTTTTACTATTCAGCTGCATAAGTAAATTGTATAGTCACCAATATACTTCTACAAGTGTTTCTCTAATTCACAGTAAACTCAATATAAATACTTTGTCTAAACTATTTATCAAAGAAGCCTTGTATATGTTAAATAAAACATTTGAACTGTAACCAGATTGGTGTTACAAATCAGGTGAAATACATAGGCACACTTCCACTGTTAAGACTGTATTTATTGTATGATAAAGTACTGTTACGTCAAGTGTGTGATACTTAAGCTAGATATTTTATTACCTGTACTAAACATATTGTTACGCCTCTGTGTTCGTTTGTTAATTTCTGGTATAAATTCTTCCCGAGGAACTTCAGCGATACAAGTCCTTTCTTAAATAAAACTAGTTTATTTATTCTCAATTCAACTTTGCAATACACAGAATTTCCACAGTCACTTTTATTTAAACACACGCTATAATTCACAACGATTCACGCACTTTACTTACGGTCGCTAACGCTCGCTTGACTCGATTATCTGTCTCTGTATTTATCCTGCAATTATTTGCCGGGCTTATGTACAAAAAAAGGGCGCCTAGAAAAGACTAGAGTTACCAGAAAAAGTCAAGATCCTTCTAGAATATCATGACGTGTTACTAGTGTCACGTAACTACTGCTGCCGTAACACTGCCCCTTCCTTAGTATTGTTCATCCCGAACAATAACCACTTACATTAAACCAATAAACAATTAACAATAACTTAATTAAATGTACAGAATTTACAAACACAAAATTAAAATTCAACAAAGTCTCTTAATTTTACGAGATGTATCTTCTTCCGTACTGGTCTCCGTCTCATTGGCTTCTGCTTCATGTGGGGTTCATCTGCTTCACCAGAAAATGTCCTATCATCGGTAACAGTCACATCAGTGGTAGTAACTCCATCAAGGGCTTCACTGTTTCCCTTCTCAAAACCGAGTAGAGTTTCTTCTTCGACAGTGGCTTTTTCATGTGACATGTCTTCAGCAGCGTCATTTGTTCCTTTGTTCGCTTCATCCCAACTGAAAGGTCCTGGACCATGATAATGCCAAAACCTGTTGGCATGCACCACCTTTGGCTTACTTCGCCGACCACATTTTATTCGGAAAGTCACGTCTGAGAGACGATCCACAATGTCATATGGGCGTTCCCATGGAGAAGACAACTTAGGAGACTTCCCTTTGGTCTTCCTTGGATTATACAACCACACCTTGTCTCCTGGTTCAAAGCTGACTTCAGTAGATCTCTTATCATAACATAGCTTCATGAAATCAGCAGACGTTTTCAAGTTTGAACGCACGTGATGGT
>NW_013677007.1:5611-11166 GCF_000517525.1 Limulus polyphemus | reverse complement strand
AGTTTCCCCTCTCCGGAGAAGAATACCATTTTTAAGCTTCAATTGGTCCCATTGTGCCCAATAGTTCTTTGTTACAGGGCTTAAGCTAAGCACCTTCTCCAAACCAGGGTGCAAAACACTTGCTTTTAAAAAAATCAATTATTGGCTTAAAATCTTGGTCTTTCTCCTGCTCTGCTTGAATATCTATATCTGGTTCCACTTCACCATTATCAACACTTTCAGTCACTCTAACTTCAGCTTTATGGCACCTGGTTAGTCCAACCTCTCTTTTCACACTTACCGGAATTTGGCCTTTGTTGTTCCCAAACGTCATTTTCTCAAATTAATTACAAACTTCCTCGGTATTAAGTAGTCAACCCTAATATGCATTGGTCTTCAATGTCAGCCAAGTATACTTTGAGTCTGTCCTTCATGCCTATGAGCTCAATAGCTACTCACACTGGTCCCCACAACCTTGCAGAATGTCCTGTCACACCACAGAGCTTCTGTACAGCTTCTGGCACTCCTTTGTTATCCAGCACCTTGATACTCACAAGTGTTTGCTGAGATGCAGAATCTATGACAAAGTTGCACCTTTGGCCATCCAGCTTCCCTTTCATGTAGACACTATGTATGCTTTCCATTTTACACTTAGCTGTTGGGACTTTCACGATAGGGGTTGGTGGGCGTCTCTCAGCACCAACCACTACTACTTTCCTGAAGCTGACTTGTTGGTAGTATTCTTCTTACACTGGCTCCTCATATGTCCTCACTCTCCACAGTACCAACAACCTTTCTGGGTAGCAGCCTTTCCTTCTGTGACATCTTCCCTGTGTTGAAGTTGCCAGCATTGAGCTTTCTTGTGCCCAAGTTTGTTACAGTGCCAGCAAAGTCTCTCAAACCTCTCTGAAAGCCGACCTTTTCTGGCCTTGAACCCTGATGACTGTACCAACCTTGGTACCTCTGTGCTGGACTTAACATAGGATTCGAATTCAAGAGCTCTGGCCATTGCATCTTGTATATTAGAGGGGTGTGCTTGATTCACTTGTATCTTCAGTTGTGGACTGCCCAAGACATCTACAAACTGATCCCTCAGCAACAACTTGAGGAGATCGGGTGGTGCAGTTGGGTAGGCCTTGTGTGCCATACTTTCCAAATCCTGTGCCAACTTTTGCAGGCTCTCACCTTTAGCACGGACTCTTGTCCTAAACCTAGCCCTGTAGACTTATGACTGATTTTGGGTGCCGTACCTGAGTTCTAGAGCTGCTATCAGTGCTCTATAGTTGTGCCTGTCGTCTGCTGACAACTGTCCAAGTATTTCCAGTGGTTGTCCCTTTAAGCTCGTTGCCAGATATACTGCTTTCTGCTCCTCTGTTCATCCATTCATCTCTGCCAGGAGCTCAAATTGTGCTCTATATGCTTCCCATGGTGCCTTCCAATCGAATTCCTGTTGCTTCCTTCGTACTAGATCACCTCTGTTCTGACACTCGTGTCTGGAATGTGACTTCTGACAAGACTGAAGATGTCTGCATTAGGTTTAGCTGCGGTGTCTGGAAGGTGCTTCCCATTGTCTGAGGCTGATTAGGTCGATGGCTATTATATCCTCCTGGTGTAAAATACAGTAAATCATTATTTAATGTATTTAATTCGCTTTGAAACTTACTACTCTTTTCCATTTGTGTACTCTGTCTTTCTCTCAACTGTTGGAGACTTTCTTCTTGTTTATTTTCTTTTTCCTCCATCCACTTCCGTAGTCTCTCTTTTTGTTTTTTTTTCTCGTTCTTCTTGTTTCTTTTCTTTTTCATCCAACAACTGCTGTAATTTCGCTTGTTTATTTTGCTGTTCGAGCTGCCATTGTTGCAGGTTTTCTTGCCACTGCTGTAATCTCTCTTCTAGTTTCTTTTCTTTTTCCTCCAACAGCTGCTGTAATCTCTCTTCTTGTTTATTTTCTCGTTCTTCGTGTTTCTTTTCTTCTTCCTCCAACAACTGCTGTAATCTCTTTTCTTGTTTCTTTTCTCGTTCTTCTTGTTTCTTTTCTCGGTCGTCTTGTTTCTTTTCCTGTTCTTGTATTGCCGTCATCAGATCTGCTAAGCTGTAGTTTGATTTGCCACCTCTGGTTTCCATCTTCTTCTTTTTTTCTTTTCATCTCACTTCTGACACCAATTTGTTACGTCTGTGTTCGTCTGATAATTCTCGTAAAAATTCTTCCCGAGAAACTTCAGCGATACAAGTCCTTTCTTAAATAAAACTGGTTTGTTCTTTCTCAATTCAACTTTGCAATACACTTAATTTTCACAGTCACTTAAACACACGCTATAATTCATAACGAGCGATTCACGCTCCTTACTTACGACTTGACGCGATTATCTGTCTCTATCTCTTCAATTTGCAATTATTCATCCCGTCACTTCTGTTGCCGGCTTATATATACAAACATAGAGGGCGCATAGAGAAGACTAGAGTTGCCATGAACAGAAAAGATCCTTCTAGAATCTCATGACGTGTTACCAGCGTCACGTGACTTCCGATGTCCTAACAGTACTAACACTAGTAATAGTACAGTTTGGTAGGGACAGGTAAAGTATTAATAGAAGTGTATCTGTGCGAAGTTTGGTAAGCTTTCAATAAGCTTCACAACACATAAAATCAGAGTGTGTAATTAAATATTTTTATTAAAGATTGGTCCCTGAATTATGGAGTTGCTCCTGGTGGAAAGTTGACATTCTGATACTGTTGACTCAGTACTGTTTTGATGATACTGGTAAGATTGAGGATTTTGTTAAATATTTCCTTATGAAATTAAGAAATGAAAACATATACAGTATTAAATTTGATTTGGGAAATAGATATTGATGAAAAGTTTATTATAATATACATTAAAAATAAAATACGTTAAAGAACTTTGAGTATCTCTCTCCAACGTACACTGTTTCCTGGATTTAGCGATAGGTTTCACAAAAACACAAAGCGATAGGTTTCACTATAACACGGGCCCTGCATGGCCGCGGGTTCGAATCCCCGTCACACCAAACATGCTCGCCCTTTCCGCCGTGGGGGCGTTATAAGGTGACGGTCAATCCCACTATTCGTTGGTAAAAGAGTAGCCCAAGAGTTGACGGCGGGTGGTGATGACTAGCTGCCTTCCCTCTAGTCTTACACTGCTAAATTAGGGACAGCTAGCGCAGATAGCCCTCGTGTAGCTTTGTGCGAAAATCACAACAAACCAAACCTTCACCACTTTTTGTAATCACATTATATAAAAGTATATATTTAAACGACTATTTTCAAGTCTAACAATTTATAAAGTGAATATTTTATTAAGATTTTAACATTGGTGCTCTACGTGTTTGAAGGTTATATACATAGATATTTGTATCTATGGTTTTATATATATATATATATATTTGTGAAAATTCAAAACAAACAAACACTACAACACATAGCGATAGATTTCATTATAACACATTGTTGAGTTTTACATTCAATTTTATTATTATTTAACTAAAGTGAAGTTTAATGAAGAATTAGGTCCTGAAGATGAGTGTATGAACGTTGTCTTTTAATGGAAATAACCTACGAAAATGGTTTGAATAGGTAATGAAGAAAACTTTCCTATTATAAATGTACAACGTTTTGACAAGATTACGTCATCATCAGGTACAAGTAGTTTACAAGAATATATATATACTGTAAGGAACAAAAAACTCAAATGACTGAAGATCGCTTAAGAACTTAGTAAAGGTATCTTGGTATAGTGCCAGTAATAAAAACAAGGGTAAAAATACAAAGAAAATTACGCAAACAGTTAAAAAAATAATAAAACAAGTCCTGTAATCTTAGGAATAATATGACATGACAAATTCCAAGTAACGTTGTGAGGTAACATGTTGAAATATATAGATGTGAAATTTGCTCGTGGCGAGGTGTGAACGTTCTTAGCACGTGGTTTGTAGATTGTGTTATGTGCAATAAGAGTTACCCATGAAGAACCTCAAGACATCCGGGAACATTGTGAATATCGCAAGAGGAAAGCAAGACGTCACACAGCAGGAAAGAGAGATTGTGAAACACGTGATAAAAACTGATATTTCTGAACGGCGGTAAGGACCAAGGATGTGAAGGAAGCAGCAACTTCCTGAATAATGAGTAACCTGGAAAAACCTGTACGAAGTTATAAAGTGACATTTTGACAAGTAAACCAAATGTAAGGTAAAAGTGGTATAACGCAGGATAAATTTGCAGGATTTAGTTAAGTTGCTTGAGATCATTAAAGACTTGACTATAATTTACTTTAAGAAATGTTATATTCTGGTAAGTGAAAAATTGTTGTAATTACCCGGATCGGAACCTTATTAGGGTTAGGTCCTACGGGTTGGGTGTAGTTCGTAGGACGGTGTCGGAACCTTATTAGGGTTAGGTCCTACGGGTTGGGTGTAGTTCGTAGGACGGTGTCGGAACCTTATTATGGTTAGGTTCTACGGGTTTGGTGTAGTTCGTAGGACGGTGTATATATCTTCAGTTATTAGGGTTAGGTCCTACGGGTTGGGTGTAGTTCGTAGAACGGTGTATATATCTTCAGGACAAATCGACTGGTCGACCCCCCCCCCCCCCCAGGAATACAGATAAAAGCCAACGCCTGCTTCCAGAGGGCCGACTCACCCCATCCCAGAAACGACTCAAGACCAGATCGTAGTTTATTGCTTGTTAATGACAATTACACGGAACATTCTATAATTACAATTAACAATTTCAAATCAGGTGACATTATTCAATAAAAGACACAAGGCTGACAAATTCTAACAATTTAAATATGTTACATATAACAATTCCATATATTTATGTAAAATTACACAAATACACTCGAAGTCCATGACTTGCAGGACAAGGTAAAAGGTTGTTGACGTGAGTTTCAAGGTGGTTGTTGAAGTGAGTTTCAAGGTGGTTGTTGACATGAGTTTCAAGGTGGTTGTTGACGTGAGTTTCAAGGTGTTTGTTGACGTGAGTTTCAAGGTGTTTGTTGACGTGAGTTTCAAGGTGGTTGTTGACGTGAGTTTCAAGGTGTTTGTGTGAGTTTCAAGGTGTTTGTTGACGTGAGTTTCAAGGTGGTTGTTGACGTGAGTTTCAAGGTGGTTGTTGACGTGAGTTTCAAGGTGTTTGTTGACGTGAGTTTCAAGGTGTTTGTTGACGTGAGTTTCAAGGTGGTTGTTGACGTGAGTTTCAAGGTGGTTGTTGAAGTGAGTTTCAAGGTGGTTGCTGAAGTGAGTTTCAAGGTGGTTGCTGACGTGAGTTTCAAGGTGGTTGTTGACGTGAGTTTCAACGTGGTTGTTGAAGTGAGCTTTGTGAAGTGATGTAGTTGAAAGGAGAAATAAGTTTATTCCATGCGGCTGGTGTAAGTTTGTCCCATAAGGCTGGTGTATTTTATTCCACGAGGCTGGTGTAAGTTTGTTCCGTTAGGGTAGTGTTGTAAGTTTGTTTCATGAGGCTGGTATAAGTTTGTTCTATGAGGCTGGTATGATTTTATTCAGTTAGGCTAGTGTTAGTTTGTTCCGTTAGGCTAGTGAAAGTTTGTTCTATGA
>NW_013677007.1:0-4611 GCF_000517525.1 Limulus polyphemus | reverse complement strand
CTGATGTAAGGTTCTTTCCATGAGGTTGGTGTAAGGTTCTTCCATGAGGCTGGTGTTTCTACGATTTTGGTGATTTCCTATAAAATTTATTCCTGTTTTTGGACTTGTCGAAGTATTTATTAGTGAGAGTTGTAAAGCGTGTCTGAATTGTCGTTGATTTACTTATTTTATGAAAGTATGTGCTAGAGATGTAAAAGCGAAGATGGTAAGCTAAGTGTGTTGCTTTTAATTGGGAAATTCAATTTTTTTATATAGATATTCCGGGATGTTGCACGTGACAGAGCAACCGTATTCGAGAATTGGTCTCATGTAAACGTTATATATTGTCATTATTGTGCTGGAGTTATATCCTTTGGTGTGACCTCATTATTGTGCTGAAGTTACATCCTTTGGTGTGACCTCATTATTGTGTTGGAGTTACATCCTTTGGTGTGACCTCATTATTGTGCTGAAGTTACATCCTTTGGTGTGACCTCATTATTGTGTTGGAGTTACATCCTTTGGTGTGACCTCATTATTGTGTTGGAGTTACATCATCACACCAAAGGATGTAACTCCAGCACAATAATGAGGTCACACCAAAATAATAACTCCAGCACAATAATGAGGTCACACCAAAGGATGTAACTCCAGCACAATAATGACGTCACACCAAAGATAATAACTTCAGCACAATAATGAGGTCACACCAAAGATAATAACTCCAGTACAATAATGAGGTTACACCAAAGGATGTAACTCCAACACAATAACGAGGTCACACCAAATGATGTAACTCCAGCACAATAATGACGCACAATAATGAGGTCACACCAAAGGTGGAGTTGCATCCTTTGGTGTGACCTCATTATTGTGTGGAGTTGCATCCTTTGGTGTGACGTCATTATTGTGCTGGAGTTACATCCTTTGGTGTGACCACTAATCATTTTGAGACAGTTGATCTTTTGTTTTGATCATGGTTTCTGAGAAATCTGTGTTCCAGGTTTGCTTTTTCGTTAAAGGATATTCCAAGAAATTAGGTTTTGATCGTGAAATTGATTTGTGTGGTATAAAGCTTAATTGTTCTAATTTTGTTTTAACCTGCGATAGAAGATAATGGCTTATTTTAAGTGGGTTTAACAGAAAATGCTAGTTGTTGTACCATGTTAACGTGTGGTCGAAAGTATCTTGTATTCTGTTTGCTGCCAGAAGTGGATTACCTTACGTGCTCCATACGGCGACGTCATCCACCTATTGCGTTTCTGGAAGCGTCGGGAAGATTGTGTCATTAACAAATAAAATGTACAGTAAAGGGCCTAAAATTGAGTCCTGGGCTACGCCGGCTTGTAGTGGAAATGAGGGTGAAATGTTATTATTTATTTTTACTTTCGTGGTTTTCTTTGTTATGTCGCTTGAAATCCATCTGATAAGTGGAGTAGGTATATTGTAATTACATAATTTGTATCTGAGGTCGTTATGCCAGACGGCATCGAAAACTTTTTTGGAATCTAGAAATACACCGAGTGTTGCTTGGTTATGGTTTGAACCTTTGTCGACTTTGTTTCGTACGTCAGAAAGGAACTTCTTACATTCGAGATGGAAAAGCAGTCTTGTGGTTATTATTTCCTCCAATACTTTGCTATATAATTTAACAAGCTAATTGGTCTGCAGTTACCTGGGTTACTGATATCGTTACTTTTCTTAGGGATGATACTTATGATAGCGAATTTCCCTGCTACTGTGAGATAATCTGATTTTAATGATAGATTAAAAAGGGGTTTGAGAATGTGTACTGTGTAAATCAATAATAAGCAGAGTTACTATTATCCTAATGTTAGGATTATTTTAAACAAAATGAATGAGTTCAAGACTGTACTTGAAATGTGAATTACTGAAACCTTGTTTGATTTGAGAATATTGATAGCAGGAAATATTTTGAAATCCCACGTTATCAGTTATTTAATAGTGATAGATTTTATTAAAAGAGGAGGTGGGTGTCTTAATATAAGGGACAAACTGCACCATGTTTATACTGAAGCCATAAATAATGGTAGTCAAGAGGCTCCTTCTATTCACTTTAAAAATAATGGCAAAATTAGTAAAAGTTTACTGATGACATTAAGGTTTTTGGTGTTTTTAGCTATACTGAGGATGTTGAGATAGTTAAGAACGACTTGGATCAATTAGTAAGTTGGGAAGTGACCTTTAACTACAGTAAATGCAAGGTAATGCATTTGGGTTGTCATCATTTTGATTGGTTTATTTAAAGAAGATGAAAACCCACTCACTAGTATGACTTAAAATAAAAATGTTGTCATAATGATAAATAAGTCACTAAAGTGATTGAGGCAGTGCTCTGTTGGGAATACAATTTTAAGGTAATTATCTTGATACATATCAATATTTAACCCTTACATGGAATAGCTGTTATATTAAATATTTAGTATTTAGTTTTTATTTAGTCTCACTTCAAATGTGCAGTTAAATAATAGTAAAGTTAAACAGTAAATCGTTCATTTATTATATTTAGTTGTAAGATGATAAAAGTAAATTATTTGTTATGTCAACTGTCTCATTCAAATAATATATATGTTTTACTTGTGAAAGCGAAACAGTAAGTACCCTACAAAATTTTGTCTGAAAGAAGCTATGAACAGTTTAGAAATATATTCCATACTTTCACAAGCTTTGTGTATGCAAAGAAGTTTGGAGGTGCGTTTGTCAGTGATCAATGCCTAATAGCATTAGATAAGCTCAAAGTCTTATGCAATTTTAATCTTCTATAGAAAATGGATTGATAAACAGTAAGTCATTCCTTTATTAATCTTAGTTGTAGCAAAACAAATAATGGTTTTAACATAATTAAATCTAGACATTGATGACGTAATCACATGTTGAAGTATAGTAACACTGTCACAGCATATTTGTTAAAATCCTACGAATAGTCGTTAAAATAATGGTTTTAACATAATTAAATCTAGACATTGATGACGTAATCACATGTTGAAGTATAGTAACACTGTCACAGCATATTTGTTAAAATCCTACGAATAGTCGTTAAAATAATGGTTTTAAGTTAATTAAATTATGGAAGCAATGATGTCAGCGTCTTTGGTGACATCATTCCTCCCTTTCCCCCACCTCCCTGAAGCAGCCAATCAGCGCGTGTGTACACAGTGGGGGGGGGGGGCTAACTACTCATGTACTACTTTTTAAGCAGTCCGATTGTTAGTGTAAATTTACATTATTTAAAAAATAACACTCCTTAATTATTTTCGTGTGCCTTTTTAAACAAACCATCTAACTGAAGAAACAGTTATGGGCAACCGAGATTAAGAAATGCATAGAATTATTTCCAACATTACCTTGATCTCACCCCTCAAGTGTGGGGAAAACACCTCAGCTGCTTAAAGCTGCAGGACAGTTTTTAGATAAAAAAAGAAAAATTGCCATGATAAATATATATTCAGTAAATCAAGTGTAGAATTATTTTAATACCAAAGCAGTCATGAACTAGAGGGGCACTCAGTAGAACTATACCTCCGCCATGCAGTGTTGATCATATTCAGCTCTCAAAAAATAAGAAAATGTGTTTGTATATCCGCCATTATCAACAGGCACGGGCCATTTTTGGCAGGACAATGAGAAATAATATTCTACATATGTCCACCAAAAGCCGATCATTTTTGACTGAGGTATAGAGCAAAAATAGTGTGAAAAATCGGTCCCCATGTTAACAGAAAGGAACTTTTTGGATTTTCGTGACCTTGACCTCCAAATCCATTCACCCCCCCCCCTCCAGTGGCACAGCGGTATGTCTGCGGACTTAGAACGCTAGAAACCGGGTTTCGATACCCGTGGTGGGCTAAGAGCACAGATAGCCTATTGTGTAGCGTTGTGCTTAACTTCAAACAAACAAACAAACCGTTCAGCCGTTTTCGAGAAATTAAATATATCGTGGTGAAAACATAACCTCCATCAGTCTTCGGTGGCAGATGTAAAAAGTACTATTGACAAACAGAGAAATGAGTAAACATTGTCACGGATTTTCTTAACAAATTAAATCATATAATATCCTTTAAGATGGTCTCCAGTGGGTCAACGGTTAGTTTACAGACTCACAACTCTACAATCTAGGATTCGCTTGCTCACGTTGGACAGATAGCCTAATGTGTTGGTCTGTCACCTAAACAAACAAATCTTGGATATAGATAATGATCCTGCAAAAAATATATTTAATCTTCCAACCAAAACTTTTCATATATCCAATCGAATAAACAATCCCAAGAGGAAAGGCAGCTAGTCAACACCACCCCTTGGAATACTCTTTTCAAACAAATAATGGAATTGACTATCACATTATAACACTCCCATGGCTGAAAGAGCGAAACTGTTCGATATTGGGATCCGAACCCGCAAATTGGGAATCGAGGGACCTAACCCACCAGGTCATGCCAGGACTCAGGTGTTATTAAATAACAAATATCAAACTATATATGACAATTGTCTTATCGAGGGACCTAACCCACCAGGTCATGCCAGGACTCAGGTGTTATTAAATAACAAATATCAAACTATATACGACAATTGTCTTATCTAACGTGGATTAATATTGGAACAAAACTCCTGCAA
>NW_013677006.1:12463-15611 GCF_000517525.1 Limulus polyphemus | reverse complement strand
CACAGTCTTATATTATCAGTGTACAGAGTCACAGTTATATATTATCAGTGTACAGAGTCACAGTTATATATTATCAGTGTACAGAGTCACAGTTATATATTATCAGTGTACAGAGTCACATTTATATATTATCAGTCTACAGAGTCACAGTCTTATATTATCAGTCTACAGTCACAGTTATATATTATCAGTGTACAGAGTCACAGACTTATATTATCAGTGTACAGAGTCACAGTTATATATTATCAGTGTACAGAGTCACAGTTATATATTATCAGTGTACAGAGTCACAGACTTATATTATCAGTGTACAGAGTCACAGACTTATATTATCAGTCTACAGAGTCACAGACTTATATTATCAGTCTACAGAGTCACAGTTATATATTATCAGTCTACAGAGTCACAGACTTATATTATCAGTCTACAGAGTCACAGTTATATATTATCAGTGTACAGAGTCACAGACTTATATTATCAGTGTACAGAGTCACAGACTTATATTATCAGTGTACAAAGTCACAGACTTATATTATCAGTGTACAAAGTCACAGTTATATATTATCAGTGTACAGAGTCAGTTATATATTATCATTGTACAAAGTCACAGACTTATATTATCAGTGTACAAAGTCACAGTTATATATTATCAGTGTACAGTGTCACAGACTTATATTATCAGTGTACGTCCAACTAAACAATAATGCCAGAAGTGCTGTTGTTATGTAAACTTGTGTCGTGAGATAACTGAATAAGAAATAATGTAACCGTGAATGTTCAAATAAAGTACATAAAAATGTTTTTCCACTTGCTAAAAAAATAATAATTGAATTAAGAATATTCGAAACTCAAACTAGCCCTACGTTCAGTCTCATTGGGTTATGCAAAGAAACATTTCATCACTACTCGTAACCGGTAAGCCTAAACAGTTATGCTAGCCATAAAATAGTAAATTACCAACAGCCGACTTTAATAGCTGTACCATCTGAATTCTAAGTAAGTCTTGAATAGTGAATAACTGCCGAAAACTTCGTCTTATTACATCGATTCGATTTTGTAACTCACTCCTTATAATCCAGTGTCTACATCACATAGCAACATAAGAATAAGTTAAGACTTTAAATGTAATTAAAAACACGCTGCAATATACAATAAGAGTGATCCACGTTCGTACTCCCACCCCTATTGGCAAATTGAGTCTGACTTGGGCATAAACAGGTAGTATTAGAAGTGCATGATTTGTTTCTCTTTTCTTAGATCTCTCAACAAAATATACGTGGGCGTATAGCAAAGATTCAATGTAACGACAAGAAGTGACCAATGATAGATAACTTTGTTCTCTGACGTAAAATAGAACGGAGATTTGTATGAATTTTTGTCTTACTGCTTTGAAAGAGAACACAAATCTTAATCTCAAAAAGCTCCCTAGAGGCACAGCGGTAAGTATGAAGGCTTAAAACCGGGTTTCGATACCCATAGTGCTTAACCACAAAGAATAAAATAAAAGCGTGTTAAAAGTATTATTGCCGGGTTCGATCAAATAAATAAATAATTGGTTTTATGATTTTTGTTTTTCAATCAACCTCAGTCAGCTTATACATGGCAGTTCAAATATAAAAGATATTTTGTTTGTGTGCTACTGTGCCCACGGAGAAAAATTAAATCCGTGTCTTCACGTGAAGGAAGTCTTTAACTTGTATAGCCGAATCGTGTTCACTGGCATGATTGGCTAACTTTACCTTTTCTGACACATCACGTATTTTTGAATTATTACAGTAAAAAGTAACACGAAGTCACAAACTTTCCCAGCACAAGACCCCCCCAAGAACATTCCGTATCTTAACTGAGTCCCCACACCCCCCCTATGAATTTATAGGTACCGAATCCGCATCCCCTAGTTGGGGAACTCCTGGTATCGAGTTGTTATTTGTGCGTTTTGACTCAAGTTTACAATTAAGCCTTAAATAAACAACCAAAAGAGTTATCTTCTGCTGTGTCGTAGAGTTATATTCTGGTGTGTCCGTAAAGAGTTATCTTCTGCTGTGTACGTAAAGAGTTATTTTCTGCTGTGTCAGTAAAGAGTTATCTTCTGCTGTGTCCGTAAAGAGTTATCTTCTGCTGTGTACGTAAAGAGTTATTTTCTGCTGTGTCCATAAAGAGTTATCTTCTGCTGTGTCCGTAAAGAGTTATCTTCTGCTGTGTTCGTAAAGAGTTATCTTCTGCTGTGTCGTAAAGAGTTATCTTCTGCTGTGTTCGTAAAGAGTTATCTTCTGCTGTGTCCGTAAAGAGTTATATTCTGCTGTGTCCGTAAAGAGTTATCTTCTGCTGTGTCCGTCACTTAAATAAGTAATTACCATCTGTCTAGTTGGCTGAGCGTGAAGATCAGAGCTTTTCTTTTCTTTTATTTCCCACACTTTCAAATCCTAAAGAATAGAAAAGCGTCGTGTTCTTCGTCCTATTTTTTTATTGTTTCCTTGATAGTGCTGTTGACCTTTCTCTATATAGTCCATTAAAACACAGACAATCTAACAGACACACAAAATATCCCGGTCATTTGTTGGATAGCTGGAAACGATTAAATTCAAGTGAATGGCGCCCTACTGCGACACCACGAAGCTTAGCTAATGCACTTCTCAGAATGAACCTCCTGTGTTTCTAGTCCTTATACCGTTGTGAGGTTACACAGCTGTTTCGGCTGGGCATGACCCAGTAGTTAGCGTGCTCTGACTGTGAATCCGATTTTGATGGCTCGCTGCAAGAACACTAATGCGTTGCGTTTGATTGAGATTTAGTATAACAGCACATGAAGTAACTATTTATTACGTCAGGTAGATAATTCGTTCTTTAATGTTACTCTCGTTAATAGTATCGATGAGAATTTTTAATATATATATATATATATATACTATTATAATTTCATTATAGCGAGAATTTAGCATCGTTAGCTTAGTTTATGGGTTTAAGACTGCCCGAAATCTCGTACTTTAGCTGAACCTCGAGGGATATTATTGGGTTTACGGCCGAAAATATTGCTAACAGCGATTTGAGCCCAACTAGTAAAACAATGTATTCTAGTCTAAGTGAGAACGTAAAAAAGGTATAGCTAATTAGCTATGCTCACTACCGGACTGGTGTAGTTTTGATCGGA
>NW_013677006.1:8095-11626 GCF_000517525.1 Limulus polyphemus | reverse complement strand
TAAAAAAAAAACGTATATCTAATTAGCTATGCTCACTACCGGACTGGTGTAGTTTTGATCGGAGTGAGAACGTAAAAAACGTATATCTAATTAGCTATGCTCACTACCGGACTGGTGTAGTTTTGATCGGAGTGAGAACGTAAAAAAACGTATATCTAATTAGCTATGCTCACTACCGGACTGGTGTAGTTCTGATCGGAAGTAAATATTAATTAGCAAAAATTTCAAACTTAATCAAGTTTTGCTCATTTCTTAAATTTTGCGCAAAACTAATACAAGGTGAAGGACTAGAGGAAAGTCAACACCACTCACCGCCAACTCTTGAGCTACTCTAATTGAATGATGGGATTTGATGGCCACTCTTATAACACGCTCCAAAGTGCGATAACGGGACGCGAACCACGGTTCTCCACATACACAGTACGGAATGCTAACCACAGTTAGCTGCATCAATCACATACATAGCTATTTTTAACCGAGTAGCGGGATTGACTGCTACTTCTGTCTTTTGTTCTTAGAATTTTCACGTAAAATTGCTCAAGGGACATCTGCTCATAGCCTTCTCCAGTATTTAACAGATGTACTAAATAGGAGGCAAGCTAGTCAACAGCACCCGCCGCCAACTCTAGAGCTACTTTTGTATGATATAATCGTCTCACTCATAGCGCACATAATATCCCAGAATGAGATACTGAATTCACAGTTCGGGCGCGCTAACCGTTATCCCAAACCCGGTTACAGTCAGTTTTATAAGGCTCCAAATTCAGTAGCATATTGCGTGCTCGAACCTTGGACCTCGATCCGTAGCCCTGTACGCTAACGACTAGGTCAGGCAGGGGTTTAAACGTCTTGTAATAAAATACTTTTTTGAAAACACTTGTGTGAAGATTGGCAATATTGAAAATAACTATCAGAGCGGTAGCGTATTTTTATTGGCTCAACCAACTTAGATAGTAGATACGCACACATACATATATATATATATAAAAGTTAACTCGAGAAATGCCATAATTCTGTAGGAAAATAGACACTTCCATTTCTACCCCATTAAGTCGGCGATTTAATTCGCTTTATCTTCTGTAACTGGATAAACCTCGCTGACCTGTCTCCGTCGAAAATTGTGGACTTAGCTATATTTCAATCCTCTCTCTCGTTTAATTAGTTTGTATTCTGTTTTAGGCTTAACGTCGTTAACCGCCTTAACGGCTTGTGTCAGAATCTGTTATTATGAATATATCAAGTGTCGAGGGATTTTGAAAAGAGAATGTCACGTGCAGGCTCCAGATATGAAATTCAAAATTAATTTAAGCAATCATTTTTGTGAAAAGTGTCATTAAGGATGAATTAGAGAAGGTTCAAAAGTCTGGCGACTGTAGTAAAGAAGTGAGCGTCAGAAGGTTAGGTTTAGTATTAATGTGATACAGATAGGCGACTTAGGAGCTCGCGACGAACTATTTTCATTTAATTTAAAACCGATGTTAAACAAACATGCCAGACACAGTGTCTGGAAAAAATGTTTGTTAAAAAACAGATCCCAGATCGTACATTTGTTAATATTTGTTTCTTAATAAAGCTGATTTCCCACTCAGATTTCAAAAATGATTTATTTTAGTATTGCGCGAGTTTAATTGATAATTGTCAAGTACGTTAATTGTCTGTAACACTTCGAACGTGGTCGTGAGAGCTGGGGTAATATTACGTATATGAAACTCTACATGTAAGCTGCTTTAAAATATATTATAATTTTTTAGTGGGGTAATATTACATATATGAAACTCTACATGTAAGCTGCTTTAAAATATATTATAATTTTTTAGTGGGGTAATATTACATATATGAAACTCTACACGTAAGCTGCTTTAAAATATATTATAATTTTTTAGTGTAAAATTTAAAGCCTATTGCCCCCCCCCCCCGGTGGGACAGTGGTAAATTTACGCTAAAATCGGGAGTTCGATTCTCCACAGTGGACACATCAGATAGTCCAATGTGGCTCAGATATGACCTCTTCTATATTATAAACAAGCTCGATAAATCCTGAGACAGGGCCTAATCTCAGGCGAGTACTAGTACATGAACAAAAACAAACTGTTTTCAGAAATGTTCTTTCAATGGTAATTTGTTTTATTGGCTCATCTTCTTCTGTTGCCTTGTAACTTACTAATTCGCTATTAACATCTCCTATATTTTGTGTGGTAAAAAAGAAAAACAAACTTTTTCGGTTGCTCAAATAAAGTGTGCTGTTTTAATGCCAAAACCTGAACAGTGAGTTAATTGTGCCATGCCCACCAGAGGGATCCGAATTTTAGAGTTATAGATCCTAAAGCAACTAGAGAGGGTTTGTAAAAAATAAAAATAATAATAACTTCTATTTTTGTAATCAAGTAAATTATGACATGCATACTTACATATCCAAACAACCATTTTGACCAATGAATTGCGTACTTACATATCCAAACAACTATTTTGACCAATGAATGATAAGAAAGGTTTAGAGAAAATAGACGATTATTAGTCAGACATGTTGGATGTTTGTGGATCAGAATGGACCGTTAAGGTATATACATATAGGAAGTTTATATATCCGGGAAATGTTCAAAAAATAACGGAAGCAAAACACTGTATTTCTGTTTTTCTAGAAAGAACGTCACGGGCATATTGAGTATTACATGCAAGATGGTCGTTAGGCCTGTGGTGTAGAACCACTTCTGATGCTGAGTGCCCTTTATCTCCGGAGTTTTGGACATTACTTTGATAAAAGAGACGTGGCTCGACAGAATAACGATGGAAGAATCTAAGAATAGACAATGTGTGATCGAAAGATGTCAATTATAGGCTCGTGCAAGCTGAGAATATATTAGTTCCATGCCAAAACTTTCAACCAATAATGGTCAAAGAAATGTGTCAAACCAGTACTACTACCTAGACACGCCCATAATTAGATATACAGATAAAATATGTACACAGACAGACAAGCAGATCAATACAACAAAGACAGATAGATTAACAAAGAGACAGATGGGAAACAGAGACATGATAGTGACGTCATCACAACCAAGACGTGGTAAAAATAGGTCCCTCTGGTGGATTGCAATATCGTCCTGTTTTATTAAAAACAAACTAATATACTCTGTGTTTGAGTTTTACATTAAAGTCATCATTGGCCATATTGTGTATGTCCAACTTGTGGCATGATGGTGGGTAAAACAAAAACTAATATACTCTGTGTTTGAGTTTTACATTAAAGTCATCATTGGGCATATTGTGTATGTCCAACTTGTGGCATGATGGTGGGTAAAACAAAAAACTAATATACTCTGTGTTTGAGTTTTACATTAAAGTCATCATTGGGCATATTGTGTTTGTCCAACTTGGGGCATGATGGTGGGTAAAACAAAAAACTAACATACTCTGTGTTTGAGTTTTACATTAAAGTCATCATTGGGCATATTGTGTATGTCCAACTTGGGGCATGATGGTGGGTAAAACAAAAAACTAACATACTCTGTGTTTGAGTTTTACATTAAAGTC
>NW_013677006.1:5053-7694 GCF_000517525.1 Limulus polyphemus | reverse complement strand
ATTAGATAACATGACTTTTTGTCAATACATACCAACAAACCACAGCAAGTAAGAAAGTGACACTCGATAGTAACCAACATTAGCTTTAGGATCGCAGCCCCATTATTCAGAACAGACCTATACTTTACAGAACCAACCGGATTCTTTAAAATATATGGTGGTAGTTTTCCTCTCTAAAACATTGTTAATAACTTCCTTTATAGTAACACCATGGAATTTAGATTAACAGATTTCTTGTCATCACCCCCATGCAATCGGTACAGCCGTATCAAGCATCATTATTTACGCTAATTGCTTAAGCTAATATCATGTGACGCTAAACGCTCTTTTATTAGGATAATTTCATAAAATTTAGTAAATTTGTGCTGAAAAATTGACAATCAATAATGAATAATAACTGTTCACCCGTATAATTATTTTGAAAACTTGAGCTAGAAACAGCTAATCTAGTTTGCTTGGCCTAATCATTACTAATGTATCTGGACGTCCTTTCACCTTATAGTTTTGCTGCTTTCAATTAGCCATCTTTAACCCGAATGACAAAAAATAAAAAATGTCCACTTTTACTCTTAGTTGAAGCTGTAGTAAAAATGTTAGACCGATAGCTCACGTGACTTTTAGGGTAGGCGTGCGCAAAAATTTTCGTCAAATTTGAGCGGTTTTGGTTGAATAACTTTGTACATGTGGCTTGTATTTACACTAAACAAGACTCCTAATTGTAGGTTGTAAATATCTATCAGTGTACCAAACTTGAAAAAAAAATCCATAAAAGTTAAGTATGTGTTTCTATGAAATAAAGTTTCCGTACTTTTGGTGGAAAGAAAAAAATAGCAAGAAACTCAATCAAAATTGTATGTATTATATCTCAAGTCTTAATGTATTACCTTGAAATTTGGTATATGAAGTAAGAGCCCAGTATAGCACATCAACTGGAAATATGTGATCGTTTGGATTACCACAGTCCGAGATACAGAAGGTGGAAAATCGCTAAACTATCACTTCTGTTAATAACACACAGCATGTCCTGCAGGTTGTTTTGACCGCACGACACATTACCGTATGTCTTGATTTCTGCTGTTTTAGCACAATCGTCATCACTCTGGGTCACTCTTTAAGAACACACTTTAGAATAACCTTGAACCCCTAAGACCATGTTCGAAGGATTCAGATTAACTTCAACCCTCGTGGTCACAACCTAATACGAGCACATACAAGTACTGTTTGAGTTCTCAACCATCACGTACAATTACTGTTTGAGTTCTCAACCAGCACATACAAGTACTGTTTGAGTTCTCAACCATCACGTACAATTACTGTTTGAGTTCTAAACCACACATACAAGTCCTGTTTGAGTTCTCAACCAGCACATACAAGTACTGTCTGAGTTCTAAACCACCACATACAGCTACTGTTTGAGTTCTCAACCAGCACATACAAATACTGTTTGAGTTCTAAACCACCACATACAGGTACTGTTTGAGTTCTCAACCAGCACATACAAGTACTGTTTGAGTTCTAAACCACCACATACAGGTACTGTTTGAGTTCTCAACCAGCACATACAAGTACTGTTGGAGTACTTATTATTGCGTTTATAGCAGGAGCTGAATTTAAGGCAATAAGATGAAATGATCTTAGTACTTTGAATATCACAGTAGTTTGACTTATGATGGACTACACTTCAGGATTAATTTGACTTGTGATGGACTACAGTTGTTCAGGATTAGTTTGACTTATGGTGGACTACAGTTGTTCAGGATTAGTTTGACTTATGATAGACTACAGTTGTTCAGGATTAGTTTGACTTATGATGGACTACAGTTGTTCAGGATTAGTTTGACTTATGGTGGACTACAGTTGTTCATGATTAGTTTGACTTATGATGGACTACACTTCAGGATTATTTTGTCTTATGATGGACTACAGTTGTTCAGGATTAGTTTGACTTATGGTGGACTACAGTTGTTCAGGATTAGTCTGACTTATGATGGACTACAGTTGTTCAGGATTAGTTTGATGTATGATGGACTACATTTTTCAGGGTTAATTGGACGTATGAGGGACTAGTTATTCAAGAAATTTTAGTTAGAAAGTTTCCATGGTAACGATGTTTCTATTACCTCACGACATTTCTCACATATAATATGTATTTTCGTAATAAACAGTAAACACTTCATAACACCAGAAAGAAATTTCAAATTGTTATACAGATCAGCCAGACTGAACGAGATGGAGGTTTTCACAATCAAATATCATCTAATGCTCAGTTTAAAATTGTAATCAAAACTTTGAGCTCTTTACGCCAAACTCCGAGATTGATTTAAAATAGTAAAATCCATCGGGTTGGCTTTCCAGCTGAGAATTAGGCGCTGTGTTTGTAAGGTCTCGCAATGAAATGCGTTCAGAAACATATCTTTCAAATGTACAAGTTTGTGTGACGAACGTTTTATAAACTACCATTCAAAGATACTGTAATTATTAAGTCCTTGAATCTTATTGTTCCTTCTGAAAGCGACAAAAATTGAGTAAACTCGTGATTGTAAGTCTGTTGCTCGTGAAAGGTTTCTATATCAGGAACAAGAAATGCTACAACAAAGCATTAAAACAGTGTATCAACATATAGAGTCGGGAGTTGTTCAGT
>NW_013677006.1:0-4053 GCF_000517525.1 Limulus polyphemus | reverse complement strand
CCCAGTGGTTAGCATGCCGAACTGTGGATACTACAATCTATGTTTCACGTTTCATTTCAAAAAACAAAACCGTGTTCTGTATTTTTGCAGGCATGGCAACAAGGTATAGTAACAAATAGTCGCTACAGGCCTAGCTACAATATAAAGGAAGGCATGGCCGTATTGTAGCTAGGCCTGTAGCGACTATTTGTTGTAGCGACTATTTGTTACTATACCTGCATCTTGATCACTAACTATCCGAAAGCTTCTAGGTCACGCACAAAAACAATATCACCTTGAAATAAAACGGATATTGCAAGTTGTAGTGTTGAAATATTTGTTATCAGTATTAAACTTTATTCTTCATAACGTTATCAGTATTAAACTTTATTCTTCATAACGTTGTCTGTGGTTAACCCATTCTTCATAACGTTGTCTGTGGTTAAACTATTCTTCATAACGTTGTTTGTGGCTAACCCATTGATCGTACTTTGTCTTTGGTTAACCCGTTCTTCGTAACGTTGTCTGTAATCAAGTCATTCTTCATAATATTGTCTGTGGTTAACCCGTTCTTCGTAACGTTGTCTGTGATTAACTCATTCTTCGTAACTTTGTCTTTGGTTAACTCATTCTTCGTAACTTTGTCTGTGATTAAGCCATTCTTCGTAACTTTGTCTGTGATTAACTCATTCTTCGTAACGTTGTCTGTGATTAAGCCATTCTTCGTAACGTTGTCTGTGGTTAACCCAGTCTTCGTAACTTTGTCTGTGATTAACTCATTCTTCGTAACGTTGTCTGTGGTTAACTCATTCTTCGTAATGTTATTTATAATAGTTAAAACTATTTTTCTCATGGTGTTTCCTCTACAGTTGCGTTTGTGTGTCAGGCAACATTATAATTTCAAGTGTTCTGATGTTTCCTCTACAAATACGTTTGTATGTCAGGCAACATTATAATTTCAAGTGTTCTGATGTTTCCTCTACAAATACGTTTGTATATCAGGCAACATTACAATTTTCGAAAGTTTTCTTGATGTTTCCTCATTATTTACATATATTTCGGGTGCCATCAGGCTTAGTTTCGGCTACAAATGTTGGCCTATACTTCTTTTATATATATATATCGACAATGGACAAGTACAAAGTTCGCATTCTCGCCGCCAGGATTGTAACTCAGTTTTGAAGGTAATACTTTCCCCTACTTAAAGTTTATCGACAATGAACAAGTACAAAGTTCACATTCTCGCCACCAGGATTGTAACTCGGTTATTAAGATGATACCTTCCCTAACGTAAAATTGATCGACAATGGATACATACCAAGTTTACCTGTCTCGCCGCCAGGGTTGTAACTCAGTTATTAAGATGATACCTTCCCTAACGTAAAATTGATCGACAATGGATAGATACCAAGTTTACCTGTCTCGCCGCCAGGGTTGTAACTCAGTGATTAAGATGGTACCTTCCCTAACGTAAAGTTTATCGACAATGGATAGACACCAAGTTAACATGTCTCGCCGCCAGGGTTGTAACTCAGTGATTAAAATGATACCTTCCCTAACGTAAAATTGATCGACAATGAATACACACCAAGTTTACCTGTTTCGCCGCCAGGGTTGTAACTTTTCCTCCTTTTTTTTTTGTAATACATTCCTTAAGTTCAATGTTTACCGCTCTTTGGGGTGTGTTATAAGAGTAGTGGTCATATCCAAACAACCAAACTGTGTACATTGTTTTGTATATAACCCGAAGAGTTCGTACTACCCCACAGATCTGGAAAGTATTTTGTAATTTTTTTTCCTCTCATATTTTTATGTTTTTATAACAATATTTGCACCATTACAATAAAAGTCACATTAGTTACGTTTAATATTTAGAGTTGATTAGGCTTATCCAAATACCCGTGTAATAGCTATAACAAAAGAAATGTTTATTGAATAACATTTATTCACACTAGAGGGCGCAGCAAAACGTTACTACAGAAGTAGAGGACCACAGGGAAAAAGCGGAAACACCCTGTAATACTTCCTATTTCAGTATTTCATTTCACCATATACGCTTGGTTGAATCGATAAGGTTTTTCGCTAGATTAAAAACTGTATTGTTTTTCTATTTCCTAAGGGGGGAGCTGAAACTGTTGTATTGTTGGAAATGATAGTAGCTTTAATTTGTATGATTTGGGCGTGGTCGCCATTTTGCTCCTTGCAGGAATTTTTTATTCTAATCGATAATTTTTAATCGCGAAAGAAATGTTTTTTTTTTCAGTTTTGTTTTTAAGTTGAGAACTTCTATAAGTTGCGTGACATGTTAATATTTTTTAACATCACTGTTTTTATTTTAATTTTTTTTTAAGGTAGCAAGAAACCGATTTGAATCCGAGAAAAAAAAAGACTTGGTTAGTTCGATTTGTAGGCATAAGGTGCATTGATAGCTGTGTTAACAAAATGTTGTTTCTGTGAAGATTTCAGTTTTTTATTGCTAAGCAACAAGTTATAAGATGGGCTGTCTGAACTCTGCCCACTATCGGTAATAAATCCGATTTTTGTAGCGTTTAAACCCTCAGAGTTTTACCGATGAGCCACCGGGGAGAGGGGGAGGTGTTTCGGGGGTCGGTGTTGTTAAAAAAAAATCTGATAATTTTAAAGCATATCTAATGAAGTTTCTGTACAAAAAATTTGAAAATTATTTTGTGATTTGGTAGGAGTTTATGATGGTAAGTAGGCTTAGATTCAGATCTCGTTTCTGAGATATTGACTCGGATGTAATCAAAAGATACATCTTGATTATTCTACAGTATAAGTATGGAGCTTTCTCTAACATTCATTCTTAAAATTAAACTCATCCATCGACAGTGAAAAGGTAACAATGATAGATCGAATTACAGTACCGCGACGTGATGAGGTGGCGGGTTGCAGCGCGTGCTGTCTCGAGCCCAAGTAACGTGACTGGCAGAGCCACGCGTGGTGGCGCGACTGTAGCTAGTGATACGATGATATACGAGTGTAGTGAACTGCTGCAGTTATTCAGTGCAGGGAGCGTTTTCTCGAGTAGGTGCGGGTCGAGGGCGGATGGATAGGCACGGAATTATTTAGAGGTAAGGCTTTGTTGAACTGTACCCTTCTTACTAGTCGGATTATACGCATCTCAATCATCAGGCGGAAGAGGGGATATTCGTTATCAAGACTTGTTTTAATAATGGTTAAACGTATACGTTAGGCACTTTGAAATTTGTATCCCTTTTTAATTTAAAATGAACGTTTTACGTAATCACATTTGGCTTCCCGTTTCAGGTTTAATTCGAAACCGATCTTAAAAAAGTTTATACGTCGTTGAACAGTTCTCTTTATTTCGTGACTATCGTTTTAAATCTAACTTTAAACAACATTTAACGTGAAATACATCTAAATATCAAGTATTGGCGTGTAAAATATCTGTTTATAGTTTGTATTGAAATAACGGCCACGTTTTTTTATGTATTAGTGAAATTGTTAATGACAAGATCGCTATAAATACGTCAACAAATATTGAGCCTAGTTATTAGCGTGGTGGACTGTGAATCCAAGGATCCATGGTTCGTATCTCGTTGCCGTAAAAATCGCGCTCCTTACTTTGATTAAGGACGTTGATAAATTATCAGAATGACGGTCAAATGCCACTATTCGCTTAGTTGGCGGTGGGCGTTGTTGATTAACGTTCTTCCCTCTAGTGTACCAGTTCAAACTAGTGTAGATAACACTTGTGTAGCTTTGAACGAATATGAGGAGACAGACAAACAACTGTGGTGAATAAGGGGTTTTCTTTCTTGAATTTTATGGTTGGTTCGCAGCTTCTAGCGACTAACAACCCAGGTAATCCGTTCATTTCTATAAACATACTAAAGCAGTGTTAACGGTGTCTAATTAAAATCTTGTGTTGTAGTAAATAAGTTTGAAATAGAGGAATGATCCTTTTAAACAAATCAGTTAAACTGGCAAAAGGTAAGTGGATGCTATAGGACAGCGGTTGTAAGATTACTCCTAATTACGATAAGACAGCGGTTGTAAGATTACTCCTAATTACGATAAGACAGCGGTTGT
>NW_013677005.1:11870-14818 GCF_000517525.1 Limulus polyphemus | reverse complement strand
AGTCAAAACAGTTCTTTTCAGGCTGTAAATTCTCAGTCAAAACAGTTCTTTTCAGAGCTGTACATTATCAGTCAGAACGGTTCCTTTCAGTACAACACATTCTCAGTCAAAACAGTTCTTTTCAGGCTGTAAATTCTCAGTCAAAACAGTTCTTTTCAGAGCTGTACATTATCAGTCAGAACGGTTCCTTTCAGTACAACACATTCTCAGTCAAAACAGTTCTTTTCAGGCTGTAAATTCTCAGTCAAAACAGTTCTTTTCAGTGCTATACATTATCAGTCAGAACGGTTCCTTTCAGAGCTGTATGATATCAGTCAGAACGGTTCCTTTCAGTACAACACATTCTCAGTCAAAACCGTTGTTTAAGAGACAGGTTGTTTGCTGTTAATTCTAATCTTTACTTTCCATGGATCCACAGTCATTTTACTTTCATCAACTTCAATGTAACAAAAAAATAACATTTTTTAAAACTCGTTTTATATATATATATATTTACTATAAATATATATTAAAACTTCAAAATATTTTTCTGAGGTTTATGTATCGATGAACAGATTGCATTTAGCATTAAAATGATTACCAAATACCTCGTGCAAGTGAATGTGGCACAATTATTTATATACTGTAATTAAAGTTTGTTATCAATAGGTGTTCCAAAACTAACATATAAATAATACAAACTATTAAATAACGCATGGCCAGGTGGTTAGGGCGCTCGACTCGCAATCTGCGGGTCGCGGGTTCGAATCCCCGTCACACCAAACATGCTCGCCCTTTCAGCCGTGGGGGCGTTATAATGTGACGGTCAATCCCACTATTCGTTGGTAAAAGATTAGCCCAAGAGTTGGCGGTGGGTAGTGATGACTAGCTGCAACTTCCCTCTAGTCTTACACTGCTAAATTCGGGACGGCTAGCGCAGATAGCCCTTGTGTAGCTTTGCGCGAAATTCAAAACAAACTATTAAATAACACATCTAGAAGTCGCTTTATCCAAAACCGTTATAGGGCTTTATAAGCATAAAATTCCAACAGACAAAGATCTTTGATAACCAGTCTGCCACGAAAGATGATGTAATATATCACGATGTATGATTACTGGTTCATCACCAAATATGGTGTAATATACCACGATGCATGATTGATCGCAAAAGATGGTTTAATATACCACGATGTATGATTACTGGTTCATCACAAAAGATGGTGTAATATACCACGATGCATGATTACTGGTTCATCACAAAAGATGGTGTAATATACCACGATGTATGATTACTGGTTCATCACAAAAGATGGTGTAATATACCACGATGCCATCTTTTGTGATGAACCAGTAATCATTGTAATATACCACGATGTATGATTACTGGTTCATCACCAAAGATGGTTTAATATACCACGATGCATGATTACTGGTTCATCACCAAAGATGGTGTAATATATCACGATGCATGATTACTGGTTCATCACCAAAGATGGTGTAATATATCACGATGCATGATTACTGGTTCATCACAAAAGATGCCCCCCACCCCCACCCAGTGGCACAGCGGTATGTCTGCGGATTTACAACGGTAGAAACATGGTTTCTATACCGGTGGTGGGCAGAGCGCAGATAACCCACTGTGTAGTTTTGTGCCTAACTTCAAACAAACAAACACAAAAGATGGGATAATGTACCAAGATGTATGATTGTTGATTCATTACAAGAGGTGGGTGGTGAACAAAAATGCGTGGCTGCTCGCGCACAGCAGGAGGTAAGTGATGATAATGACCCCATTCAAGCTACGAAAAAAATCAACCTCTTAGTTTGCTGTATCATTATTCTCCGACTGAGGCCTTAATATATATATATCTTTCTGGAAGCATTTTTTATTCTGTTATACATTATATTCCTACTAAGACAAAGAAAGAATTATTTTCTTCGGGAGACAACTCAATCATTACGAACAAAGAATACCAATGCTGTATTGAGTAAGTCATCTTGATCATTAGCAGAGCGGTGCAACTAAGGAAGGTCTTAGCCAAA
This sequence comes from Limulus polyphemus, assembly GCF_000517525.1. Lineage (NCBI taxonomy): Eukaryota > Metazoa > Arthropoda > Merostomata > Xiphosura > Limulidae > Limulus > Limulus polyphemus. Next base: position 12,793 of record NW_013677005.1, on the reverse strand, counting down.
TAAACGTACGTTTGTTTTGGAGACCGCAATTGTTAATGAGCGATTTTTTAATTTACTTTTTTTTTTCTCATGATGTTTTTTTGCCTGGGGTAAAAAAATCTGAATTCAAAATTCTCCCTGCGGAGGGAAGGGAGGGGGAAATATAGCCGTTTATGGCGAAGCTGTGAAAGTTTCAGAAGAAGGATATGCCGACTTGTTTTATTCTTCTTTTATTTTTTACATTTAAACTTAATAAAACACATTCAAGAGATAACTTGAACGAGGAAACGAAAGTCGAATGTTGCTCTGAAGTTTTAAAACTTTTTTCTCTGTTATATATTATATCAAGGGATAGACAGGTAGATGTGAAAAAAAACATTGCTGCTTGTAACATAGCTTTGTCTTAGGCTCGTGGTTTGGACCCCTGTACTATAGTACCTATTGAGCTGCACGCACTTAAGTGTCCGTGTGCAGTAAAAGACACTCGAATGTGGGTTTGGACCCCTGTACTATTGCACCTATTGAGCTGCACGCACTTTAGTGTCCGTGTGCAGTAAAAGACACTCGAATGTAAAACATAAAGAAAAAAAACATTGCTGCTTGTAACATAACTTTGTCTTAAGCTCGTGGTTTGGACCCCTGTACTATTGCACCTATTGAGCTGCACGCACTTAAGTGTCCGTGTTCAGTAAAAGACACTCGAATGTAAAACATAAAGAAAAAAAAACATTGCTGCTTGTAACATAACTTTGTCTTAGGCTCGTGGTTTGGACCCCTGTACTATTGCACCTATTGAGCTGCACGCACTTAAGTGTCTGTGTGCAGTAAAAGACACTCGAATGTAAAACATAAAGAAAAAAAAACATTGCTGCTTGTAACATAACTTTGTCTTAGGCTCGTGGTTTGGACCCCTGTACTATTGCACCTATTGAGCTGCACGCACT
>NW_013677005.1:5854-11186 GCF_000517525.1 Limulus polyphemus | reverse complement strand
ACTACAGTTACCATGATATTGTTGTTACAATTAAACTTTTGTTAATGTTATACTACAGTTACCATGGTATTGTTGTTACAATTAAACTTTTGTTAATGTTATGTTATAGTTACCACAGTATTGTTGTTACAATTAAACTTTTGTTAATGTTATACTATAGTTAACACTGTATTGTTGTTACACTTAAACGTTTGTTAATGTTATACTACAGTTACCACAGTATTGTTGTTACAATTAAACTTTTGTTAATGTTATACTACAGTTACCACAGTATTGTTGTTACAATTAGACTTTTGTTAATGTTATACTATAGTTAACACTGTATTGTTGTTACACTTAAACTTTTGTTAATGTTATACTATAGTTAACACTGTATTGTTGTTACAATTAAACTTTTGTTAATGTTATACTACAGTTACCATGATATTGATGTTAAAATTAAACTTTTGTTAATGTTATGTTACAGTTACCAGTATTGTTGTTAAAATTAAACTTTTGTTAATGTTATGTTACAGTTACCACAGTATTGTTGTTACAATTAAACTTTTGTTAATGTTATACTATAGTTACCACAAAAAGTTTAATTGTAACAACAATACGTTAATGTTATACTACAGTTAACACTTTATTGTTGTTACAATTAAACTTTTGTTAATGTTATACTACAGTTACCATGGTATTGTTGTTACCACTCTACTATTGCTAATTCTAAAAAACGCGATAAAATAGGCTACACCTGAAATAACAGAGATTTAATAACTTTTTTACTACAAGATTTTATGAGATTTTTAATACGTCCTGCTAAATATGGTATGTTTTCTCCTTAATTGCTTTTCCCATTATGCCAGTTCAACGGCACATCTTCAAACACCTGGTGCCAACTTAAAACTCATGAACCTGTCACTTGCATCTTTTACATCTTATAGGCTATTAATGAGCAGACGAAAACTGATATAAAAGTTTTCTAAGCATCCGTTTAACGGCATTACACACTTAACTATTTCTTATTAATAGACAGGCCTTACTAGCCGTAATAAAAGTACATAGTAATATTTGGTTAACCCTAGCTATCCGTAATGAGCCACATGCTAAAGATAGACTTTATGCTAGACGTTTAAGAGCAGGCCATATATATTTAAGTGACCGGCTATAAACAAGCAGTCACGTTAAGCCTAACATAAACGTAGCATAAGAATTAACGACATTAGCATTTTCAGCGTTTCTTGTTCTTCGTGGGTCAATAATAAAATCAACTAGAATCAGAATTTATTACCTAACTCTTCGGAGTTTTATTTCACTTTCGCTAGCACCTTAACTTAATATTTAGTTGTTCGTCACAAGTTAATGAACCACAACTACAACATTAGTGTCACGGTATTTGACAGCATTATGTTAATTCTCTACAACATTAAACATCGCTAGCTTATACTTCATTCTGTGACTTGAATTCAACTAACCTATTTACTAATTTGTAGGTTACACTTTTAACCTACAACAATGTCTATTGTTACAATTATAACCTACAACAATGTCCATTGTTACAATTATAACCTACAACAATGTCCATTGTTACACTTTTAACCTACAACAATGTCCATTGTTATAATTATAACCTACAACAATGTCCATTGTTAGAATTATAACCTACAACAATGTCTATTGTTACAATTATAACCTACAACAATGTCCATTGTTACACTTTTAACCTACAACAATGTCCATTGTTACAATTATAACCTACAACAATGTCTATTGCTACACTTCTAACCTACAACAATGTCTATTGTTACACTTTCAACCTACAACAATGTCCATTGTTACAATTATAACCTACAACAATGTCTATTGTTACAATTATAACCTACAACAATGAATGAACTGTTTATTCGTAAGCCACATTTCAACACATTATGATTTTTACAAAACTTATGACAGTTTCAAACATCATTAACAAAATATTTCAGCTTAAAAACCGATGACTTACATTTCATGTTATTTTAATTCTTATATTTAGGAACAAGCGATCACACGATACTTTGTTCAAAATAAGTTTTTACGTGTTGTTTTTTTTTACTGACCAATAAAACTGAAAGGACAAACTACGCTTGTCTTCTTTTCTAGGAAATTTTGAAAACACTCTAGACATATAAAGTAAAGACATCATGAAATAAGAATTTCGATAATCCATGTTTTTTCACAAAGTACTCCATCTGTATTTGAAAGTATGTGGTAAAATTTGTTTGGTGATTAGCCTATTTTTAGCACTTTGGTTCCTTAATAAAAATAGCAAAGTAATATTTTTTTGTTTTACATTAAATATCTTACATCACCATCAATAAATATAAACACAAACCCACAATATGTCTTCTTTCAGCAATGATATCGAAATTCTGACATTCTTAACAACAACTTTCATCAATAATATCGACATACTGACATTCTTAACAATAACTTTCATCAATGATATCGAAATTCTGACATTCTTAGCAACAACTTTCATCAATGATATCGACATTTTGACATTCTTAACAACAACTTTGATCAATGATATCGACATTCTGACATTCCTAAAAACAACTTTCATCAATGATATCGACATTCTGACATTCCTAAAAACAACTTTCATCAATGATATCGACATTCTGACATTCTTAACAATAACTTTCATCAATGATATCGACATTCTGACATTCCTAACAATAACTTTCATCACTGTTTTATGTTTCTTTAAATAGCATCAAATGCTCTAATAACATAACCATCAACATCATATTGTTATTGTATTAAACATCAAGATCGTATCATTGTTACCATTAACATCATATTGTTATTGTGTTAAACATCAAGATCGCATCATTGTTACCATTAACATCATATTGTTATTGTATTAAACATCAAGATCGTATCATTGTTACCATTAACATCATATTGTTATTGTATTAAACATCAAGATCATATCTTTGTTACCATTAACATCATATTGTTATTATATTAAACATCAAGATCGTATCATTGTTACCATTAACATCATATTGTTATTATATTTAACATCAAGATCGTATCATTGTAACCATTAATATCATATTGTTATTGTATTAAACATCAAGATCTATCATCCATGTTTGTAATAACGTAGTTGAACTTTGTAAAACCATTACATCACTTAGATATTACATTAAAAGCTTACATCTCCTCCATGTTGAATTATGAAGCCTATTTTTTTCCAAATGTAAAACAGTTTCTAATTATAATACTGAACAAGTAATTATGAAAACACCTAGAACTCGACAAGCAAATAATCACCAGAAATTATATTCACTGGTCCAGTAAGTAAAATTTTTTTAAACAAGCATATTGTAATGTCTACGTTACCTCCCCCCCCCCCTAGCTAAGTACAACAAGTTAGTCAACTTAATTAACATTCATCTCTTCAATGGGAACAAGAATGTGCAATCCATATTTCAGCCTTAAGCCTTCTCTTCTTGCAGACGATAAGGTGAAGACTACTTCAATGGGAACAAGAATGTGCAATCCATATTTCAGCCTTAAGCCTTCTCTTCTTGCAGACGATAAGTTGAAGACTACTCCAATGGGAACAAGAATGTGCAATCCATATTTCAGCCTTAAGCCTTCTCTTCTTGCAGACGATAAGGTGAAGACTACTTCAATGGGAACAAGAATGTGCAATCCATATTTCAGCCTTAAGCCTTCTCTTCTTGCAGACGATAAGGTGAAGACTACTTCAATGGGAACAAGAATGTGCAATCCATATTTCAGCATTAAGCCTTCTCTTCTTGCAGACGATAAGGTGAAGACTACTTCAATGGGAACAAGAATGTGCAATCCATATTTCAGCCTTAAGCCTTCTTTTCTTGCAGACGATAAGGTGAAGACTACAAAATACACATACATACATATAAAACAACCTTTGTATAATTGTTTTCTACCGGTTTCGTGCCTTTAAAGGTCACTCTTCAAGATGTAATTTTACAGATTTTTACAGATAATCTAGAAGACAAATGTTCAGATATAACTTTTCAATTAACCTTAAATAACCTAAATAGAATACACATTTTTCAAGATTTGCAGAAATAAACCACAATCATTACATAAGTTAAGTCCGTTAAAATATATATCCAAAAACAAATTAGTTTAAACTCTCAAGATGTAATTTTACGGATTTTTACAGATAATTATACTCTCTCGTTTTATTACAGAACTACGTCGTAACCACCTGGTAGAAAAATGAGACATTAAGCCTCGCGCCATTATAAAAAACCTGTCTGTGTAACTGTAGGCTTATCGTAAAACTTTGTATATCGTTTTCAGCTGAATCACCTACTAAAGATATTGGGTAATGTGAAGTTATGATACCAGCAAACAATAAAACGTTGGGCTAAACAATCACTGCTTTATTTAGCCTATCACTTGCAATACCTATTGAATTTTAAAAAGTTAATATCTTAATTGATAAGACGCAAGCAGCTAATTTACAGGTTTAGTGTAAATGTAAAGAATTAAAATGTGGCTGCCTCGTAGACTGATACATTAGAATGTTGAGCACAGATTTAAACAATTTTAACACGACTGTCTCGTAGACTGAAACATTAGAATGTTGAGCAAAATTTAAACAATTTAAGCCTAGCTGCCTTGTAGACTGATACATTAGAATGTTGAGCAAGATTTAAACAATTTAAACCTGGCTGGCTGGCAGACTGAAACATTAGAGTGTTGAGCAAGATTTAAACAATTTTAACACGACTGCATCGTAGACTGAAACATTAGAATGTTGAGCACAGATTTAAACAATTTTAACACGACTGCATCGTAGACTGAAACATTAGAATGTTGAGCAAGATTTAAACAATTTAAGCCTAGCTACCTTGTAGACTGAAACATTAGAGTGTTGAGCACAGATTTAAACAATTTAAGCCTAGTTGCCTTGTAGACTGATACATTAGAATGTTGAGCAAGATTTAAACAATTTAAACCTGGCTGGCTGGCTGGCAGACTGAAACATTAGAGTGTTGAGCAAGATTTTAACAATTTTAACCTGTCTGCCTCGTAGATTGAAACATTAGAATGTTGAGCAAGATTTAAACAATTTAAACCTGGCTGGCTGGCTGGCAGACTGAAACATTAGAGTGTTGAGCAAGATTTTAACAATTTTAACCTGTCTGCCTCGTAGATTGAAACATTAGAATGTTGAGCAAGATTTAAACAATTTAAACCTGGCTGGCTGGCTGGCAGACTGAAACATTAGAGTGTTGAGCAAGATTTTAACAATTTTAACCTGTCTGCCTCGTAGATTGAAACATTAGAATGTTGAGCA
>NW_013677005.1:0-5095 GCF_000517525.1 Limulus polyphemus | reverse complement strand
AATTAAAACCTGGCTACCTCTTAGACTGATACATAAGAATGCTGAGTACAGATTTAAACAATTAAAACCTGGCTACCTCGTAGACTGATAGATAAAAATGCTGAGTACAGATTTAAACAATTAAAACCTGGCTACCTCGTAGACTGAAACATTAGAATGTTGAGCACAGATTTAAACAATTAAAACCTGGCTGGCTGGCAGACTGAAACATTAGAATGCTGAGCACAGATTTAAACAATTAAAACCTGGCTGGCTGGCAGACTGAAACATAAGAATGTTGGCCATAGAGAGAACGTATAATGGTCTTATTGGATGAATACAGTAAACGCGTCAGCCTTTGAAAGGTCTTTTTGACAGCTTCGGGATATCTCATGATACAGTGATTTGTTGACATGCACGCTACGCGATAAACCCTAAAGCAGTTGTTTTGTTAGTGTTTTCAAAAGGACAGTACTTTCTTCAGTGTCATATGTCTTGAAACGCAAGTGAAACTTAATACAGTTGAGTAAATGATGGCTAATAATAAGAACAAAAACTTCGTGTATTAAAAACACATGAAGATAAATCCACGTGAACAATCCGCCAACCGTTCATTAGTAGTTTTTAAAGTCATTCAACGTTTATTTTAAATTGTCGAAGCCAGACAATGCCTGAGGTAAATCGGGTACGGAATTTAGGGTCTGATTAATCTCGCCGTCTAGAGTTATGAGACAGACGGCGAATAAATCGTAAGCCTACTCGGGAAACCCTAAATAAGCAGCGGGAAATTGCTATCCCGGGAAAAGGAGATGATCCTTACTAGCTAAGCCTTATTCTCGTTCGTATCGAAAAGCAATCCACCTAGACTTAACTTTCTGTTACAGAAGTTTAACGCAAAGCTACACATACAGCACTCACCGCCAACTCTTGGGACACTCTTTCCTGATTGAATAGTGGAATTTGACCGTCACTCTTACAACGCAGTCAGGTTACCAAATTACGAAGCGCGTTTTTTGTGGCAACAGGACGCGAATCAGGAAACCTCAGATTCACAGATCCAGGCATTATACCACGCCCGAGTCACATCATCACAACTTGATCTGTTTTGTTGAAAAACGAAAAAGAAACCAGTAATTGATGATGTTCGATTATTTACACCTAAAACAGTCCCACTTCTCCCCTTTCACAAATGAGACACAAATCTTCACGGAATTTAGAAATTTTCTAAAAGAATATAAAAAAAAACCTTCCAAAATTCATCATATTACTGATTCTTAGTAGTTTTCTGTTCTTATTAATTCTAAATTTATTTTTGGACTTTCTTCAAGACGTACAAACCTCTCCTCTCGTTAAGTACAATGTTTTCTTATCTATGCTGCGCACCATTGACATGCCCTCAAATGTGACAACGAAATGCGCTCCCTGGAGACTCGGCGGTACATCTGAAGGCTTATAACGCTAAAATCCTGGTGTCGATACCCGTAGTGGGCACGGCCCAGATAGTCCACTGTGTAGTGACGAAATGAAAGAATACCTTCGTGTAAACGTGTATATCGTGTTGAAACGGCGATTTACTTCTGACACTCAGTAACGTCGTTATTCAGCCTCCAAACTCGAAATATAGATACAAAATGGGTCATGACCTTGTGCCCCTCTTCTAATCAACTTTTACTTATGCGTCGCGTTTGCCGTAAAATTTAATTTTAGTTTACGACTGGTCGAAAGGGGGGTTTTAACTATGGCTAGTAAAGGCTTTAATAATGGTTAGACTAAATAGACCAATCACTTGACAAAGTGGTCTGTCTGGGAATTAGAGCACTCGGCTCGTAACCTGAAGGTAGCGAGTTTCCGTCTCCGAACATGCTCGCCCTTTCGGCGTTATAATGTTACAGTCAATCCCACAATTCGTTGGTAAAGAGTATCCCAAGAGTTGGCGGTGAGTATCGTTGACTAGCTTCCCTCCATCTAGTCTATCGTTTCTAAAACATGAGTTCATAGCGAAGATATACACAGCCATAATAATATACAGGGAAATTCCATTGCGTAGTTAAAGTTTTGTTTCGAAGTAGCTAACTGACATTTCAACATTTTTTTTCTAAGAACAATAAAGATTAGTTTGTAAAAAAAAACAGAAAACGAGAGAGTTTGAAATCCGATCGCCACACAAAAGTCTCATCAATTTATTTATTTACTTTCACTATTTATCTGGCAGTTAATAAAGTTCATTGTAAAATAATCAATTAAACACAATATGAAACTGTCCTTATTCTTTCTTGTGTAAAGCTTTTTCTAATGATTTTTAAAATGAGATCATTGATATTAGAAGAGAGAAAAAATAATAATTTTATTTCTAGTTATATTAATTTAAATTCGATAAATTAAAAGATTTTAAAGGAATTGTACCTAGAGTTTCTTGAAACCTGTATTTAAACTAAGAGTTCCGACAATAAGTAAAGCTAGGCATTCTTGAAACCTGTACTTAAACTAAGAGCTCCGACACTAAGTAAAGCTAGGCATTCTTCAAGAATGCCTAGCTTTACTTATTGTCGGAACTCTTAGTTTAAGTACAGGTTTCTCTTAGTTTAAGTACAGGTTTCTTCCAACAATAAGTAAAGCTAGGCATTCTTGAAACCTGTGCGTGACCTAAAAGTTCCAACAATAAATAAAGCTAGGCATTCTTGAAACCTGTACTTAAACTAAAAGCTCCGACAATAAGTAAAGCTAGGCATTCTTGAAACCTGTGCGTGACCTAAAAGTTCTAACAAGAAGTATCGCTATAGACTCTAAATTACTGAATCAATGATTGGTTTACTTCTTATTCAGAATTTATTAGCCGACAAATAAAGCCATAACTAAAAAATATAAATAAATCACGTGTCATTATCGTTAAGGGACACATTGTTCTATGAAATATATTAATTATATTATATATGTATATTATGTTTGAAAATTAATATGATCGACAACAGATGGTAGTTACAGATCACTATCAATAGATCGTATATAACATTTAATTATTAGCTAATGAGTATTATTAAAAACTGTTGACCGGCAGTAACACCCTTAACAGCAAGGAAGATTACTTTTTGTGAAGTATTAAAGTAAAACGTATTACCAACATCGTAACGACGATGTCTCAATAATAATAATAATGGCGTAGAGAAGCATGAAATAAAGTTGGGATAAAAACTAACCCTAATATCGTTATTTACGACCAATGATTTAATCAGTAAGTATTTACTGTGTCAGTAACTTTTTCTCCTTCCCAAAGGGTGAAACACGGAATGCTAATTTTCCGATACAAGTTGCTTGTAATCTTTATATACATACGGGTATTACAGAATTGAATCAATCCATACAACAGCATTAAAACATAAACTTCGTATTTAAAAGTACTCGTATGATTTATAAATGAATTCGTACGTTAGGACATCATTCCATTGCTTGCGCCCGGCATGGCCAGGTGGTTAGGGCACTCGACTCGCAATCTGAGGGTCGCGGGTTCGAATCCCCGTCACACCAAACATGCTCGCCCTTTCAGCCGTGGGGGCGTTATAATGTTACGGTCAATCCCACTATTCGTTGGTAAAAGAGTAGCCCAAGAGTTGGTGGTGGGTGGTGATGACTAGCTGCCTTCCCTCTAGTCTTACGCTGCTAAATTAGGGACGGCTAGCGCAGATAGCCCTCGTGTAGCTTTGCGCGAAATTCAAAAACAAACAAACCATTGCTTGCGCCCTCTACATTCAGTGATTCGATGGTTACTTATTTCAAAATATTTTCACAGGATGTTCGCACGGATTTTCAAAAGTATAAATTTATGGAATTTATTTTAAATTGTAAGTCAGATATGTTGAGATAAAACCATGAGCTTTCTGATAAGGATGCGAGGTGTTGGTAACTCACTGGTTTCAGACACGACGATAACAGAAATTGTCAAAGTGAAACGTCAACGAAACTGTGAATGTTGGGAAATATAACAATCTATTTTATTATTTTTTGTTTTCGTTTTATTAATTCTCATATTCTTGTCTTTAGTGAGTAAAGCCACCATGGGATAAATTCTATGTTCAAACTCTGAATTTTAGCTTTATAAGTCCATAAACTTACCACTTAACTTTGTAAGTCCATAAACTTACCACTTAACTTTGTAAGTCCATAAACTTACCACTTAACTTTGTAAGTCCATAAACTTCCCACTTAACTTTGTAAGTCCATAAACTTACCACTTAGCTTTGTAAGTCCATAAACTTCCCACTTAGCTTTGTAAGTCCATAAACTTACCACATAGCTTTGTAAGTCAATAAACTTACCACTTAACATTGTAAGTCCATAAGCTTACCACTTAACTTTATAAGTCCATAAACTTACTACTTAACTTTGTAAGTCCATAAGCTTACCACTTACCTTTGTAAGTCCATAAACTTACCACTTAACTTTATAAGTCCATAAACTGACCACTGAACAACCGAAGGACCTCTAATAAAGAGGAATTTCCAGTTACACTAAAAATCTTCTAAAATAAAATCAAACTTTTATTTTTAATTTTCCTTCTTGTCTTCTTCCTATTATTTATACAACAATAAAACTAGTGAAAATTAGTCTTTATTTATATATTCGCTTCCCCCATTTCCGCTACCAGTGAGAAAGTGGGTATGGGGTAATCTTGTCCGTTATCGACTCCCGGATCTTCTCCATCAAATAACTGTCATTTGACATCCATTATACCGTTTCCCGTGACAGCAGTCTAGTGTAGCCGCCGCCGTTCCTGTGGCCCCTTCTGAAGTAAACAGTATAATTAAATGTCTTCGTGGCTTATCATTTAGGATTTGTCTTTCCACGATGCTATAAAATATTGTAATCTTACTTCTGCTTCTGGACCTTCTCATGAGTTGTGTTTCCTAGACATTTAATGAAACTATTGCTTCTGGACCTTCTCATGAGTTGTGTTTCCTAGACATTTAATGAAACTATTGCTTCTGGATCTTCTCATGAGTTGTGTTTCCTAGACATTTAATGAAACTATTGCTTCTGGACCTTCTCATGAGTTGTGTTTCCTAGACATTTAATGAAACTATTGCTTCTGGACCTTCTCATGAGTTGTGTTTCCTAGACATTT
>NW_013677004.1:12677-15891 GCF_000517525.1 Limulus polyphemus | reverse complement strand
TAAGGAGTACTAGGTGATCACTTGCTTGTTTGGATTTCGGAAGCCGTTTTGAATCTCTGGAGATGTTGATGTATTTTTGAGATATATCAGAAATCTTCTGCTTATAATATTCTCTAATAATTTTCCTATGCAGCTAGTCAGGTTGATTGGTCTGTAATTGTCTGGGTTATTCGCTGATTTTCCTCCCTTTGGGAACATAAGTTTGTTTGTTTGTAGTTAAGCATGAAACTACACAACGTGCTGTGCCAATCACGGGTATCGAGAAACAGTTGTTAGCGTTATAAGTCCGCAGATATACCGTTCTGTCATTGGGGGGGGGGGGGGATTTCCTTCATTTAAAGCAAAGCCACAATGGACTATCTTGTGTATCCACCGCGGGGGGGTCGAACCTTGGATTTTAGCGTTGTAAGTCCGTAAGCTTGCCGCTGTGTCATCGGGTGACGGAAATATAATAACTTTTGCATGTTTCCTAGCGGAAGGAATATAGCCTGATTATAGTGATAGGTTAAACAAAGCTTTTAGGTGTTTTTTATAGATTTTGAGGCCCCTTGGGATAATATGCTTTGAATTGGTGTTTTATTTTTTATGTGCTTTAAGGCTGCTTGTTGCTTTTATGAATTTCGCGCAAAGTTACTTAAGGGGTATCTGTCGTATATAATTTAGAAGTGATAAACTAGATAGAAGGCAGGTAGTCAACAACACCCAATGTCAATTCTTTAGCAACTCTTTTATAAACGAAAAATGGTATTGCCCGTCACATTACTATGTTTGGTTACGGGATTCGAACTCGCGACCTCAACACCATTCTAGGACAATGTAAAGCAATTTGGCATTTAGAACCATTTATATCAGGTAAAGATTTTTTTCAGTCTCCAGATCTTCTGATCACTTAGTTCTGTTAATGAACATTTGATTAGCACACAATTAAATAGTACCGTTCGTACCCAAAACTATTCTGTAATATGTTTACTATTCTTTACTTGGTTTTCTATTCTGTAATAGGTTTACTATTCTTTACTTGGTTTTCTATTCTGTAATAGGTTTACTATTCTTTACTTGGTTTTCTATTCTGTAATAGGTTTACTATTCTGTAATAGGTTTACTATTCTTTACTTGGTTTTCTATTCTGTAATAGGTTTACTATTCTGTAATATGTTTACTATTCTGTAATATGTTTACTATTCTGTAATATGTTTACTATTCTTTACTTGGTTTTCTATTCTGTAATAGGTTTACTATTCTGTAATATGTTTACTATTCTGTAATATGTTTACTATTCTTTACTTGGTTTTCTATTCTGTAATAGGTTTACTATTCTGTAATATGTTTACTATTCTGTAATATGTTTACTATTCTTTACTTGGTTTTCTATTCTGTAATAGGTTTACTATTCTTTACTTGGTTTTCTATTCTGTAATAGGTTTACTATTCTTCACTTGGTTTTCTATTCTGTAATAGGTTTACTATTCTTTACTTGGTTTTCTATTCTGTAATAGGTTTACTATTCTGTAATATGTTTACTATTCTTTACTTGGTTTTTTATTCTGTAATAGGTTTACTATTCTTTACTTGGTTTTCTATTCTGTAATAGGTTTACTGTTCTTTACTTGGTTTTCTATTCTGTAATAGGTTTGCTATTCTTTACTTGGTTTTCTATTCTTTATTTGGGATTGTTATTCTTTACTTGGGTTTGCTATTCTTTATTTGGGTTTAATATCCTTTACTTGGTTTACTGTTCTTTACTTGGTTTTCTATTCTGTAATAGGTTTGCTATTCTTTACTTGGTTTTCTATTCTTTATTTGGGATTGTTATTCTTTACTTGGGTTTGCTATTCTTTATTTGGGTTTAATATCCTTTACTTGGTTTACTATTCTGTAATAGGTTTACTATTCTTTACTTGGTTTTCTATTCTGTAATAGGTTTACTATTCTTTACTTGGTTTTCTATTCTGTAATAGGTTTTCTATTCTTTATTTGGGTTTGCTATTCTTTACTTGGGTTTGCTATTCTTTATTTGGGTTTAATATCCTTTACTTGGTTTGCTATTCTTTACTTGGGTTTACTATTCTTTATTTGGGTTTACTATTCTATATTTGGGTTTGCTATGCTTTACTTGGGTTTACTATTCTTTATTTGGGTTTACTATTCTATATTTGGGTTTGCTATGCTTTACTTGGGTTTACTATTCTTTATTTGGGTTTAATATCCTTTACTTGGTTTGCTATTCTTTACTTAAGTTTACTATTCTTTATTTGGGTTTACTATTCTTTATTTGAGTTTGCTATTCTGTATTTGGGTTTGCTACTCTTTATTTAGATTTACTATTCTTTATTTGGGTTTAATATTCTTTACTTGAGTTTGCTATTATGTATTTGGGTTTGCTATTCTGTATTTGGGTTTGCTATTCTTTACTTGGGTTTACTATTCTTTATTTGAGTTTGCTATTGTGTATTTGGGTTTGCTATTGTGTATTTGGGTTTGCTATTCTTTATTTGGGTTTGCTCTTTTTTACTTGGTTTGCTATTTTTATTTGAGAGAAGGAGAAACGTGTATCACAACAATTTCAGTAGGTGTTAATTTTGACCTGAACTCAGATAGTTATATTTTGATTTACGCAATTTCAATGGCAGTGAAAATTGATTTAAAAAAATAAAATGTTTAGTAAAAATATTTCAAAACAAAAGTGAACTCTAAATTTATAACCCCCGCAAAATTACGATTGGTTTTCCTTTCCTATTTCTATCCCAAATCAGGATCTATTGTTGCAACGTAATATCCTTAATAATCATCACTACGGGAACAGCTATTCTGAGGGGTATAAAGACATCACTGGCATTTCTTATTTTTGCCCCGGTGAGCGACTTTCAATGAACTTGATATTGTGAGATTTCACAAAGGGTATTGTTATGGGTCAGAGTTCACAAATGGTATTGTTATAGATCAGAGCTCACAAAGGGCATTGTTATGAGTCAGAGTTCACAAAGGGTATTGTTATAGGTCAGAGCTCGCAAATGGTATTGTAATGGGTCAGAGTTCATAAAGGATATTGTTATAGGTCAGAGTTCACAAAAGGTATTGTTATGGGTCAGAGTTCACAAAGGGTATCGTTATTGAGTAAATAGCGCCACTGTGCAATATATGTTGTTACGTCTCCGTTTCGTTAAATAACTTTCCGTAACTTCGTTCCGACGAAACTTTAGCGACACAAGTCCTT
>NW_013677004.1:9798-12449 GCF_000517525.1 Limulus polyphemus | reverse complement strand
CTGAATATAACTTCACGATACACTTATTTTCAACAGTCGCTCTTTTACAAACGTTTTAACAACGAACGTTAACTTCAACAATACGTCTCTTTCTGACTGCAGTTCAATTACTCATTACCTATACACACACATTTTTGTCACGTTGTGAGCGTCTTATTTGTATACCAGAAAAACATATATCTAGTAAATGCTATGGCATTCACGAAGAAACAAGATACTTCCAGAAAATAGGCGGCGTGACAATGGTCACGTGACCCCCTGACGCAACAATATATAAGATTTTTTGAAAATTTGGACTAACAAAAATTCAAAACTCCCAGTGGAAAGTTTGTTAGATCCCTAAATGAAACCCTCTATTTGAGGGTGCCTGCTGTTAGATCCCTAAATGAAACCCCCTACTTGAGGGTGCCTGCTTCTCCTTTCACACAAACATACACAGAATGGTATTATTTATCGTTTTTACTACACCGATGAAGGTGAAACAAAAGCCACGAGGCAGCTGGCAACAATATGACAAAACACACGTGTTTGCTGTACAGTGTCAGGAACAATGCTGTTGAAAAGCACGAGGTAGCTGTGCCAGTCCGTGCATGCGAAAGTTTCTTGGTGTTGCCGAAGGCTGTCATATTATTTAATATAATCATCTAATGTTGCAGATGAATATATAGAGCTTTACGTGGAAATAGCGATAGAGACAGATCTGATTTCACGTCTTCTGGACGCCTCCCTTTAGGGCAGATCAGCTAACTCAAGAGTACTCGTACTTAACCCGGATTAATCACGTGGCTTATTGCTCCACTGTTGTGGATGATTGCTTGCGGAAGACCGAAGCATGTCAAATGATATGTCCAAAGTCCGTGCCAGCAAACCGTGAACGAGTTAGTTTACTGAGTGTGCCTTAGATAGATCATTATATGTCATATATTCGAAACACCTGTTTCTCGTGGCTACGCTCACGTGGGCTACTACTATACACTGTGCTGAAGTTCGGAATCACAACATAAAAATACATCTAGACTAGTTTAGATTTGTTTCGTTTTAAATCTTCATATTTAGTTAAGATATAGTGTGATGGTCTACTGTATAACGTAACAACGTGAACAAAAGTGTAATCTCTAAAGTAATTTACATAGAGATGAACATTAAGTAATGTCGTACCAAAAGTACGATATCGTTCGGAGTGAGTCACTCCACGACAGGTCCAGAGATGGTTTACCTGGGTTCTACAGACGAATTTGCCCCTCCCCAGCTCCACAGAAGACGCAGTCCGGCAGTCCATCCGACGAACAGAGAGTCCTCCGCCCACCCTTTCGGGCGGAGATCGACATTTATGATACCGACATGGCCGAAAGAGAGACGAACCAGTTTGTTGCACGAGAAAGGTCCCGTTCTGCAGAGGCAGAGTCACGATTTCCGCGCCCAGTTGTCGACCCAAGTAGCGCTGCTAGAAAAATCCCTTCAGAACTACTTGATCAGTTGCCCGAGTCTCGCATAGACCCAGAAGAACCAGGCAAACTTAGGGGACAACAGTGGCCGCCACAAAACAGTGGTGTTTCAAGAATCCTCCGTGTTCAGACACAGGAAGGAAAGTCTCCTAGCCCATCAGTATGTACCAAGCAGAGCGATATAAGAAGTGTCAACAAAGAGACTTCGATTGGAAAAGGGACCTATTTCACAGTTAGAGCTCAAGGTAAGTTCTCCACTGTAAAATTATCGGTTGAAACTAACTTCATTTAAGCGTATACTTTTACTGAAATATATTTTTAACACTACTCTAAGCTTTTTCATAAAATCTTTATACATATATGCTTTTTAAAATCATTTTAAGTATTTATCAGTGGATTCCCATGGCTACTCTTTTACAAATTAAATTTATAGAACACGATTTCATCAAAACACACAGAACTCTACACTGTATATTTTTGTATAACTTGATTAGACGGAGTTTCGGCTACATCGGTTTATGTTGGCTTCGAATGAGGAGCCAATCCTGATAACTTAGTGAAAAACAGTTATAAAAAACACTAACTTGTGACTTAGAAAACAATAATGATTGTTTTCTAAGTCACAAGTTAGTGTTTTTTATAACTGTTTTTCACTAAGTTATCAGGATTGGCTCCTCATTGTTGTTTTCTAAGTCACAAGTTAGTGTTTTTTGTAACTGTTTTTCACTAAGTTATCAGGATTGGCTCCCCATTATTGTTTTCTAAGTCACAAGTTAGTGTTTTTTATAACTTTTTTCACTAAGTTATTAGGATTGGCTCCTCATTATTGTTTTCTAAGTCACAAGTTAGTGTTTTTTGTAACTGTTTTTCACTCAGTTATCAGTAGTGGCTCCTCATTATTGTTTTCTAAGTCACAAGTTAGTGTTTTTTTATAACTGTTTTTCACTAAGTTATCAGGATTGGCTCCTCATTGTTGTTTTCTAAGTCACAAGTTAGTGTTTTTTGTATATAACTGTTTTTCACTAAGTTATCAGGATTGGCTCCTCATTATTGTTTTCCAAGTTACCAGGTGTAACATCTTTTAAGTAGCTATTTATATTATTAAAGTCTGTTTTCCCATCTTTGAATAAAATAACACCGTCACAGACTTTAACATACAAAGTTATTCTATAACTGTTTGTTGAGTTATTCTAATTGTGAAGAATA
>NW_013677004.1:6743-9179 GCF_000517525.1 Limulus polyphemus | reverse complement strand
ATACCTTTACCCTTAAGGTACATCTAAAGTACACTCCCTTTGATACTGAGTAGAACACAATAGCCTTTTTAGTTTTTAATTCATGTAAAACTTTGTAGGCAGGCACGTTTGTTTATACATTAATTTTATAGTGAGTATTTATCAGACCAATAGTGCTATCATCACCCTATCCGTGTTTTGGTAAGAAACAAAACAATGTCGATTGACACACTTTTACCGTCACTGGTGAGATTGGTTGTATTGTGACATCATAACCCCTGGTGTCGGCTTTGTTAGACAAAACCACATATCACATTTCTCGAAGAAAAGACCATTTGATGTGTTAGATACTGAAAACATCCGTTATCCTTTGTAAGATACGTTTATAGTTCATTCAGATGTTTATTATTGCGAAAAGAACTGTTTTAAGTAGTGTTAGTTAATCACTATATATTAAATTATGTCATTAAATATCACGTCACGTTATTGAATATTAATTCACATTATTAAATAGTGAATGAAATCATATTTTTAAATACTATATCATATATTAAATATTTACGTACGTTATTAAACACCGAACAGGATTATTCAAATCATATCATAATATTAATATTGTATCACATTATTATATATCACATCATTGTTATATACCACAACGTGTTGTTTCATATAACATTATGCTACCAGATCAATAACATGCACGCGACAAGCGAAGAGTTGGGAAAACGTGGAAATAATAGAAAACAACAACAGAAAGTAACCGCATAAGCAAACCGGATTTTATTTTTCAGGCGTAATGAAAGTTCCGCATGAGTAAAGCGGTTTAATGGAATGATACCGGAAGTTCCACTGTGAAGTTCGAAACATCTATTTTTTTTATTTGTGTTAGGAAACGTATTTGAGACTATGGTTGGTGTTTTCTGATGATCACCAGAGGTATAAACTGTGATATACATATGTGGTTAATAAAAGATAAATTAGTGTTATACGTGCTTAGAACGATTTTCTAAGTCATGATTACACTGTGTACTTCCACGTTACGTTACTGGGAAATTAATGTTGATCTAATGTGTAACTACTACATCTCCTAACTAGGCCACGTCGTGACATACGGTACACGTTTTGCTTACGGCCAATGCGCTAGGCGGCAGCGTTCTGTACTAACGAGAAAAAGAACGCGTTTCGAATTACTTGTTTGGCTGGACACGTAGACGTCACTGAATGGTTGTTTACAACTTGCAGGAGAATATTTAAAAAGTCGATAAGCTAATACGTAGAGAAGGTGGTGGGTTGATGTGTGTGTGGGTCACCAGTTTATAAAATGTGCATGTTTGTGGTTAAGACTTTTTAGTTTTCCAACTTGATTTATGACAGACTTATGGTTAATCTTTGAAGTTCTAACTTTATAAACTGTTGGAATAAAAACGCAATTAAAAATTTTACGAGAAAACAGTAAAATAAAAAGTGTTGGCAACAAGCCAAGTTATATCTTGTAATGTGCACACATCTCGACTGTGTATAATAAACGCTTACAACAAAATATTTTAAATAACTAAAGATATAATTTCACTAAGTTTATCTGACTAATCCAGATTCAGCGAAAAATGGAAGGTCAGGAAACATTACATTAATATTTTGTTTTGACTTCTTGAACAGGAAAACTTTGTATGTGAAGATGTCGGTTTAAACCAAAATATTCTAGTAAGCTATATATTTTTTAATGTTGTACTTTGTTTGCTTGTGGGAACTGCGTGGTTTTAATGATGAGATGATAACGTTAAGTTCGGGAAGTTAAGATAGGCCTAGAACTTAAAAGTTTAAGGATGTGACATAAAGTTTTCCAGCATATTGGAAAGTAGATTATAAATATGAGAAAGGTAAGAAAATGTTGGGTGATTTTCAAGATAGTGAGTGAATCAGTTAGTGTGTTAGCTAATGCGATTACTTTGTATAAGTATGTTTATTTGTTTATATTACTTTATGTTATTTGTAAGTAGCTCTACAGCCATGTACAAGTATTCGGGTTTGTAGAAAGTTAATAGAAGAAGTAAATTACATTCTTTCCGTGTAAGTGGACAGAATTATTTTCACCTGATGATTTAAAATTACCTGCCAACGAAATGACAACATTACAGCAATAGTTTTTCTGCAAGTGTAAAATAATATTGTTACGTCTCTCTGTTCGTTTGTTAATTTTCCGTAGAAATTCTTTCCGATAAACTTCAGCGATACATGTCCTTTCTTAAATAAAACTAGTTTATTCTTTCTCAACTCAACTTTGCAATACACTTAATTTCCACAGTCACTTTAACTTAACACACGCTATAATTCACAAAGAACGATTCACGCACGTTACTTACTACCGTGCATGACTCAATTGTCCGTCTATATCTTCAATCTCTGTCTGCTATTATCTATTATGCCGTCACTTCATTTGCCGGCTTATATATATAT
>NW_013677004.1:3967-5670 GCF_000517525.1 Limulus polyphemus | reverse complement strand
AAATTAAGCCTATTGCAAAGTTGTACTGAGAATGAATAAATTAGTTTTATTTAAGAAAGGACTTGTATCGCTAAAGTTTCTCCGAAAGAATTTTTACGGAAAATTAACAAACGAACACAGAGGCGTAACAATATCTTAAACGGCTAGGTTACTACTTCCGAATTATTTCTATATTTTGGAAATAATTCTGCTAAGTATTTGTTGGTTTATTACTGTAATAGTTTTAACTTCCAAATTTTTCCTTTACATTTTTCAAGCATGCTTGTTTCTTCCTTTTACCGTTAGAGGGCGAGAATTTAAAAAAAATGCTGACATGTGCATTTCAAGAGAGTTTTAAAAAATTAAACCTTTTTTAAATTTACCCAATTCTGCCCTGATTATTCTGCAATTTAAAATAAATGATTTTGTGGAAATTAGTTAAATTTCGAACAACAGCTACTATTCTGTACAATTAAGTTATGTTAGCAACCTATATTAGCAGAAAATGGGTCAATTGCTACTTTGCTTACACTAATCACGAGAAAATCGAAGAAACTCACACGGAAGTTTTATTTGCTCTTCAGCAACCATGGTATGATTCTTACATGAAGTTTAGTAAAAGTTAACGTCAATATGAACAATGGACATAAAAAAAAGAAGACAACCATGGTAAAATAGGTATGTAAACCTATCGTAAGATTGATACGTTATTGGTTATGTTCATGCAACTTGTGTCTTATTGTGAGAATTGGTTGTTGTTTCGAAACATTTTCCACTTATTACCTGACCTTGTAAAAGCTAGTGGCAGATCATTAGGAATTTGTAAAAACGCAATAAGAGAACTAAAATGTACTTTGTAAACTACAAAATGTGGACAAGTTCGTGAAAGGTCGACTACACCATGAAATCATCGTTATAAGCACAACAGACTTTAGAAATCGTGTCCCTGTAATCTTTTGGAGTAATTTATAACCAATTTTTTAGTCTAATAGTAAGTATAGTTGTTTCAAAATTAATTAATGGTAATGTTGCGTCATCGAGATGACGTGACTATTCTCACGCCCTCTAGTTTCTAGAACTATCCCGTATCTTGGCGAATGCTCTAGTATTTACTAGATAGGGTAGGCTGGTATATATAAGAGGGGAAAAACGTGACGCGGGAAGGGAATGTAATGTGTGTGTAGATAGTGAGTAATTGAACTGCAGTCAGAAGTATTGTAGACGTTCGTTGTTACAGCGTTTGTTTAGCGCGATTGTTGAAGTTAAGTGTATCACAAAGTTATATTCGGAAAGAATAAACCAGTTTTATAAAGTAAATACTTGTGTCGTTAAAGTTTGGTTGGAACGAAGTTACGGAAAAATCAATTAACAAACGGAGACGTAACAGTAATAATAAGTTGTACTTACCTCCAAACGTTTCACATCAATTAGTTAACGTGATCCATTACTAATTTGCTTTTACTTGTTTTATTCATTCAGAATACATGTTATGGACACAATATATAAACTGCTAAGTATACTGTTGGGTCAGCGAGGTCACGTGACTAGTATCACGCCACGTCTTTCTAGAAATATCCTGTTCCTTCATGAATGTCCTAGCGTTTACTAGATATGTGTTAGTCTTATATATATAAGACGGTCACAACGTGACGGAGACAGTGAATGTGTAATTGAACTAAGTATTGTTGGGCACGTGAGACGTACGTTGAGAATTATAGCGTTTG
>NW_013677004.1:0-3373 GCF_000517525.1 Limulus polyphemus | reverse complement strand
AGGACTTGTGTCGCTAAAGTTCCGTCGGAACGAATTTACGGAAATTAATTAACAAATGGAGACGTAACAATACTTTATTTCACTAAGAATGTTCTTAATCAAAATATACCTTTGCAACCACCGTATTCAGTGAATATATCGTCCAATGTTTCTTAAGGTTTGCTTGTATTACATGCTTGGTATTTTGTTAAAGGTGATTATAAATATTTTGGCAATCATTATTAAATAGTAATGACCTAAATTTCAGTTTATTTTTTTATCTAAACGCGTTAACTTCAGAGTGAAGAATAGAATATTAAAACTGCACTTTAGAAATAATAATAAATAAGTAATAACATGCACAATGAACTAGTCTTAAAAATACACACACACACAAAACAACAAACGGTTTTTGTTAATCCAAAAATAAAAGATGTTCCACATAACCTGACGTAAAATTATCTATTCCATCTAGTGTACATAAACCTAATTTTCATATGTTCACAACACTGTACAGCACAAAGCAAAAATTTCCAATTAAGTACGAATTTTTTAAGGGTTAACTGGATAATAAGAATAAGATACAAACACCTCCTACAGTTCATTTACGCATTAAATGTTAATAGGGATTGTTATTTCACTTAACTTACCACCATGCAATTTTCTCCATATGTGGAAAATTCTCTAGCTAGATCATCTGAGCACTACAGTTTAATAACTATTTTTGGCCCTTAGCCTAATGTGGAACAATTTTCTCTGGAAAAAGTTCTTAATTCATTGGTGTCGAGAGTAAGCGTAGGATAGTGATATGTACGTTTCTGTCGCATGAACGAATCTTAATTGGTTGGAATAAAACAAAATCGTCAGGTTATTAACCCCTGTTTATGTTTAAGCCTTTCTCGCTCAGATGTTACTCGTTAACTAGAATTTTCAGATTATCTGAAGTTGTTAAGCACAAAGACATAAAATTATCGTATTATTCTGTGCAAATAGCCTTTTGCTCATTAGCGTAATTGAATAAGATGTGCTATTGTGACATGTTTTAAATTCAAATTCGGGGTTGGTATGTTCATTGTAACGAAAAGAGTAGACCTGTTTTTATTTTGCCGACTACTTTTGACTGGTTTGTGACGAACAAAAGTAATTATAACAACGTGCCTCTAATGTTGAAAAGTAATTTAAACATATTCAATAGGCCTCGGCGTATGTGAAAGGAGAACGACGCCGAAATATTCCAAGACAATTGTGGACTTCAATTAAAATGAGACGGTAGAGTGCTTATCTAGCTTCGTCGACATAACGTTACACACTGTAATCTTATTGGACAAATAGCGCTTGATTTGAATTTCATGCAATTACATTTGCCCCAAAAAATTAACATTCATATAAAGGAAATATTTTGAAATTTACGAAGTCCTTTGTTCTCGTCTAAAATTGTATAATGTTCTAAATATTCAGATTTATTAAATTACCAGATCTGCAAAATTCGTAAGCCGAAGTGCTTTAAAAAGTTAAACTTTCTTTTCCAAAATTTATAAAAAAATTATATTACGGAAGCATTCAGGTAATTAGTTTTCTTCAATCTCATTTTTTACCGCTTTTATCATACTTAATTCTAAGTATCACGATTAAGTTGATAATATCACGCTTTCCGAGTTTCCAAAATGTATATGGTTTACAATATAACATTATCATCTTTATATCTACAAGTAAAGAAAAACTTTAAAAAAGAAAGTTAATGTATGGATGGCTAATATCAATCCTTCAAAAATTATGCAAACAATATAGTAGGGATGGCATTTTCATCATCTGTACATAATAGCACAGGCAAGAATTAAATTATAGCAATATATATAACTATTCAATCACAATTGAGTTTAATTTATCCTATTTTTGTCTGTTAACATTCTGATACACTGTCTGCCATCCCTACTTTCTTGTTTACATTGATATTAGCCATCCCTACATTTACTTCCTTTTTTGAAAAGTTTGTTGTTGTTTGCTTGTTGTTGTTTTTAATGCATTGTTTCAATAGACATCGCAAGGTTGTATTTATAACCAAGTTCTAAATACAATGAGGTTCCAACTGTAATATTTATTGTTTTTTTCTGTTTCACCCTGTACTCAAGTTTTTAATGGAACATCACGTTTCTGTAAAAAAGCTAGCTTCAAGGGGTAATGATAACATCGTTTACACTACAATTACGATATTTTTTAAAATTACTTCTAAATATACAAGCACAAATGTCTCTCTCTCTCTGTGGGGTTGTTCCTTATGCATGGCCACAACTTTAAAGCTACAAACTCGGGGTACAGATACAACTTTGTGCGGGAAATAACATGGACTATGTGGCCGTGGCCTCAAAGGCCGATTTGAGGCCGCAAATTGAGGCCAAAGTGACAAATATAGCAATTTTTGGCAGACAGGACGACCAACTGGTTTCAAATTGAAAAGGCCGGATATTTTTTTGGTAATGTGTGATCTAGAGGGCTGTTATCTACGTTTCTTCTCTGTGTGAGGACTTCTAATCATTCTATCCATGATTAATTATGTGTTAAAACGATTTAAAAACTTCATTTGATTCTCTGCTTATAATCACTTCTTCTTTGCTACTGTCAACAACAGTATTGTGTAGAAACAAGCTTTACACTAGATTAATAAATTAGCATGTGAATAAAAAAAAAATCAGTTAAGCTACATAAAAACTTTTGTTATTAAGGCATTGCTCGTGTTATGGGTTAATAACATATGTGATACATAGTTGTAATATGACAGTGAATATTATATAATATAACATTATAGTTAACATTATATAATATAGCATTACAGTTAACATTATATAATATAACATTACAGTTAAGTTTTGGACAATATAATATTACAGTTAATATTATATAATATAATATTACAGTTAACTTTTGGACAATATAACATTACAGTTAATACTGTTATGTCTCTGGTCGTTTGTTAATTTTCGGTATATATTTTTTTCGAGGAACATCAGCGATACAAGTCCTTTCTTAAATAAAACTTGTTTATTCTTTCTCAATACAACTTTGCAATACACATAATTTCCACAGTCATTTTTACTTAAACATATGCTATAATTCACAACGATTCACGCACTTTACTATATGTCACTATCTGTCAATATCACTCCATTATCTGTCTCTATATATCTCTATCTACCTAATTCTGATTTAATGCTGGGCTTATATACAAAAAAGAGGGCGCCTAGAAAAGACAGGAGTTGCCAGGAAAAGTCAAGGTCCTTCTAGAATCTCATGACGTGTTACCAACGTCACGTGACTTCCGCTGTCGTAACACTGCCCCTTTCTTAGTATTGTTCGTCCGAACAACAGCCACTTACATTAAAGCAAACGATAATTAACA
>NW_013677003.1:10252-14377 GCF_000517525.1 Limulus polyphemus | reverse complement strand
TATGTAGAAGTGATAAAAGAATATACATTGTTTTTGTTGTAACCAATTAATGATTAGTCATCAAGATTAAGTAATTGGTTGAGGCCAGAAAACTGCTCATTTTTATACAATCAGTTACATGTAATTATGATAGAAAAAATTTTCTTTACATGTTAATGTCATAAATACATATATGGATAGCACAGATTCTTTTGTGACCTTAGTAGACTCCAAGAGGCTGTCATGTGGTCGTATCAATAGTTTGTTATCCCAGCAAAATCATTAAGGTTAGATTCAAGACACCCTGACTTGGACCACTCAAGATTGGGTATCAATGCTTTTTTCATTGATGAGCCCAGGCTCTTCCTTGGCTTCTAGACCATCACATCAGATCATGGAGGTTGCCTTGGGAGTGTTAATATAGGTCCACTATGGTCAGTAGTGACATCAGCTTCGGGTGCACAAATGGCGTCTTACGTGTCCCAGAATGGCTTTACAGTAAAAAAGATCATCTTCACCATCACCACTGGTAACAACTTTGTCTTTATGGATGAGAGGGTTACCTGCACTGTGCTCAGGTCATGGAAGTTGCTTTGGAGAAAGAGACAGACAACTTACCATATGGATTAGCCTGCTTAAAACATGAACTCAATATCTGGTGCTCTCTCTCTGCTGAGGATCCCTGGTTCACACCCCATTACCTCCAAATAAAACTCATGCTTTGCACTTTGGAACCATGGTTGCATGATAAAACTAACAATCAAATCCAACTGTTTGGTCTCACAAGAGTTGCCAGTGACTGGTGTTGAATGACTGTCACTAAATCAAGAAAGAAACTGTTCAACGCTCACTCTTTTAGCCATGAGAGTGTTATAATGTTGTGGTCAATTCTATTATTTGTTGGTAAAGAGTTGGTGTTGGGTATGTTGACTAGCAAGTTCCCTCTAGTCTGTCACTTCAAAAAACAAAATGAGATCACCCATCACAAATAAATATTCAAACGCTCGGTTGAAGCAAGCAGAGACAACGCCAGACAACGGTCGGTGGTTTCTAAGGGTGTACTAGTTATTGATAAGATTACTATTCATTGTTTTCATATCAATGTAGAAAATTTTCCACGTTGAGTCGTCTAAAAATAAATACTGGATAAAACTGAGTAAAGTATGAACAGTTTAAATAAGATTTAAACTATTCAATGTTGACTGGAAATCTTATATTTTCTATCCTTATGTAGAAATAATAAAAAACTGTAGCATTGAACTAATGCCTGGCATGTAAGATAGTACATAATACTATAATTATGTTTATTCACTGTTGCGATAAAGATAGTGGCCAATATTGGGGCAATGCTGTTTTCTCATCTCTTGGCTAGGAAACTGACACATCTTCCACGAAGAAGTTTGTAGCTGAAGACTGCTCCTCTACATCGTTGAGTTGAGAGATTTTTACCCACCCTTGCAATGGCAAACTGGGCACAAACAGGAGCACGGACACTCAGCAAAGATCACAACAGAACCTTTCAAGTATTCTTAACAAGCTGGAATGCAAAGGAAGGGAACACAGCTGTTATTAGTAGCAGCAACAAGCACAAGCTTTAAAAATAACAAAAAGTTTAGGGTTAGTAACACTTATAAAGAGTACAGATAAATGCTTAGCGTTTCTTATAAAAAACCATTAATTTTTATCCATCACACAAGTAACTAGCATTACAACGACAAATCACGTAATCATAATCCTTGGTTATATTTGTTAATTACTTCATCAGTATACAATGGCCATAGAACGTCTAAAGAAAGTTCCATATTCCTCTTGGATCGTAGCTACATGCCACTATTGTAAAAAAAAAACAACTCTTTTAGTGTTTGTAAAACCAGTAAAAAGTTATTTCAAAATGGCAGAAGCAAATACTACGTTTTTCTCTATTATACTCTCAAAATGAACACAGTAAATAATAGGTGTCTAGAAATTAACTGATTTGTCCAGATTTACCCGAACAAACTGTTGAGCCTCAGAGGTAGTGTAGGTCGATCAGCATATCGGTATCTGATTGGAGAACATGAATGAGAAGAAAACAAATCCAAAGAATCGTCGGACTGTTTTGTTAACTTAAGTTTAATAGGCTGAAATGTTATGTGGACAAAGTTTCCCAGCTAATGGTTATGAGTCCAGAAAACCTAAATGTTATTTATTTTAAAATACAGGAAATGTATCTGGTTTATTTTATTGAATATTTAGGATTTTGTTTAAAAATCATGCAAAAAATAAAGTCTGTTGAAATATTATAAAATCCTTGAGCTACTATGTGTATATATATACATTTGGATGCCTGATATTGACAAGGTAGGTGAGCTACATCGTACAGCAAGTTTTGTAATAAAATTAATCTCCACTATTGTACTAGCATCATCATCATTTTTCATCTTCGTCAAGTAAAGTTTAACCACTTGACAGCTAGAGATATATATATGTTATAATAACTTGGTATAAAGTTAAGTACCTACAATAACGTTTTATGATACGGGTGGAATATTAACACTTGTTTATAGAACTAGTTCTTTCTACACAAGGTAGCTTCAAACAGTTATTTAATTATTTTTTTTTTCAGCATTTTTATGAGCAATAAAATGTGCTTCAAATGAGCATATTGTGAAGTGTTTTCATGATTATACATAATAAAACTGGTCATAATTTTCCAAATTTACCTGATATGACCCATATAGATAATTGACATTGTACAGCTGATATGACCCATTCAGATAACTGACATTGTATAACTAATATGACCCATGTAGGTAACTGACATTATACATATAATATGACCTATGTAGGTAAATGACATTATACAGATGATATGACCCATGTAGGTAACTGACATTATACAGATAATATGACCCATGTGGGTAACTGGTGTTGTACAGATGATATGACCCATGTAGATAACTGACATTATACAGATAATATGACCCATATAGGTAACTAGTGTTGTACTGATGATATGACCCATGTGGGTAACTGGTGTTATACAGATGATATGACCCATGTAGGTAACTGGTGTTGTACTGATGATATGACCCATGTAGGTAACTGACATTATACAGATGATATGACCCATGTGGGTAACTGACATTATACAGATAATATGACCCATGTAGGTAACTGGTGTTGTACAGATAATATGACCCATGTAGGTAACTGGTGTTGTACGGATGATATGAATGTAAATTGTCATACAGTGAAATACATACAATACATGTAGAGAACTATTGTTGTTATTACCATTATAAATCAACTTTATTGATGTCCGTACCTTTATTAGTTCTTAAATGGCAGTAGAAAATCATGACTGATAGTTTATTATTTACTGATATAATGCACATAAGTACAATACATGTAGAGAACTATTGTTGTTATACTACTGATATAATGCACATAAGTACTCTACATGTATTGAACTATTGTTGTTATACTACTGATATAATGCACATAAGTACAATACATGTAGAGAACTATTGTTGTTATTACCATTATAAATCAACTTTATTGATGTCCGTACCTTTATTAGTTCTTAAATGGCAGTAGAAAATCATGACTGATAGTTTATTATTGTTTAATATTACAGTGGAATGTCATGACTGTTAATTTATTATTGTTTAATATTACAGTGGAATGTCATGACTGTTAGTTTATTGTTTAATAATACAGTGGAATATCATGACTGTTAGTTTATTATTGTTTAATATTACAGTGGAATGTCATGACTGTTAGTTTATTGTTTAATAATACAGTGGAATATCATGACTGTTAGTTTATTATTGTTTAATATTACAGTGGAATGTCATGACTGTTAGTTTAATATTACATTGAAAAGTTATGACTGTTAGTTTATTATTGTTTAATATGACAGTGGAATGTCATGACTGTTAGTTTATTGTTTAGTAATACAGTGGATTATCATGACTGTTAGTTTATTATTGTTTAATATTACAGTGGAATGTCATGACTGTTAGTTTAATATTACATTGAAAAGTTATGACTGCTAGTTTAGCAGTGTTTAATATGACAGTGGAATGTCATGACTGCTAGTTTAATATTACATTGAAAAGTTATGACTGTTAGTTTATTATTGTTTAATATGACAGTGGAAAG
>NW_013677003.1:0-9252 GCF_000517525.1 Limulus polyphemus | reverse complement strand
TTATGACTGCTAGTTTAATATTACATTGAAAAGTTGTGACTGTTAGTTTATTATTGTTTAATATGACAGTGGAAAGTCATGACTGCTAGTTTAATATTACATTGAAAAGTTATGACTGCTAGTTTAGCAGTGTTTAAACCGAAAGCAGAAAGGTGTTTGAATTAGTTATGTCAATTACTTCTGTATGTTTTTCTGACTTGTTAACTGCTACCTCAAGAACTCCAAGCCCAGTGGTTAGTATGTCAGATTGTGTATCCAAGGGTTTATGTTTGTGTCCTATTGCTGCAAGATACAGATCTGCATCTTGAGGTCATGGGAAAATTATAATAGTGTTGATCCTATCCCATTGGTTAATTACATTAGCCTAAGAATTGATGGTAGATGCTGTTAATGTGTAGATAAACCTTGTGCAGCTTTGTGCTAATATCTGAATCAAACAATCCTCAAGTACTTATTCTTTATTTTACATTCATGATTGAACATTTTTCTTGTACTACATAGTGCAAAAATCAAAATCATTAACAATATTCAACATTAAACTGGTACACAATTAAAATTAAAAACATTCTACTCCTGAGGATGACGTTGTAACGTCGAAACATGTAGAGTAGTCAACTTTTTGAAGGCCATAGATAGGCCTAACTAAAATGTTTATTTATGATTTTAACTTTATACACGAGTGCCTAAAAACTATAATTGTGCAAAAACCATTTCTGAATGATTCAGAATATCACTTGGTCAGTATAACACAAGCTGTTTTAATTATTCACCACCTTCAATGTGGTACAGGGAAACAAGACTGTTTTACTCAACTAAAGGTTAGAATGTTTTTTCAATTTTGATTTATATATATAATATAAAAACAAGGGACCTGTTGGTCCACTTAAGCCATCCCATTAAACTCAAAAATATAGCACTAGGTACCAGCCCTTATTCAAATATCTATAAAGCTTTCCAATAAGCTTCATCCACCACATCTGAAGGCAACCATTCCCGTGGGAGAAATAAATCCGTCTTAGCTGAAGATGACTTATTTTGTAAATTTGTGTCCCTTAGTCTTATCTTTCTCGACATTAAGTACGAAAAAAAAATTGGCTTAATGTCATTCACTTTTACATATACAATTAAAATTGGTATATATTTAGACTAGGTATGTTAGACTAATAGTTGGTCGCTTCCAGAAAGTGCAGACATTGTCTGACAGTGAATGTGGTTATTTAAACCAACTCCAGCTAATCACTAGTTTACAAGATTTATACTAAATTCCCTGGTGAAAAGAATATAGATTTGTACTAAATTCCCTGGTGACAAGAATATAGATTTATACTAAATTTCCTCGTGACAAGAATATAGATTTGTACTAAATTACCTGGTGACAAGAATATAGATTTGTACTAAATTCCCTGGTGACAAGAATATAGATTTGTACTAAATTCCCTGGTGACAAGAATATAGATTTATACTAAATTCCCTGGTGACAAGAATATAGATTTGTACTAAATTACCTGGTGACAAGAATATAGATTTGTACTAAATTCCCTGGTGACAAGAATATAGATTTGTACTGAATTTCCTGGTGACAAGAATATAGATTTGTACTGAATCTCCTGGTGACAAGAATATAGATTTATACTAAATTCCCTGGTGACAAGAATATAGATTTATACTAAATTTCCTCGTGACAAGAATATAGATTTATACTAAATTCCCTGGTGACAAGATTTGTTACGTAAAACAAACCGGTTGTTGAAAAGTGATGATACAACTATTTGAAACTGTCTACCAGTTTAGAATGGTAGGGGGAGATCAGGCTGAAGTCATGAACGTATGGCAATACAAATAGTCGTCAGATGGGATCACGTTTACGTGGCGAAATAATTAATATTTTAAAGCCTCTTAGATATTATTTCACCTTTTTTATGTTCCTCAAATCTGTGATATCAATGGTACATTCCATAGGTTGCCATGTCCACTAATGATCATTTTTCTCATTGCTTGAAACTTTATTTGAGGGCTATTAAGCAAAGAGTTGTATTAATAGCTGACTGGAAGTGTCACGTAAGTCTTTATTATAATAATTTAGTTTGACCAATAATCCTTAAACAAAATGTTATTTAATTTCAGTAAGTATATTCATGAAGGTGCCAATTTTTCAGGACCTGAACCAAATAATATTACTACACTAAAAAATGCCATCAAGAGGTTGAATCTATATGGGTTACAATTAGAGGTTCCAATTGTTATTATCTACCTGATCACACTTATGACGTAAATGAGTAATTGTATAATGAAATCGGGATTGTAAAGTCCAATGCTGAGGGAGAGAGCTTCATTGAAGTGGTTATACTTTCAATTAAAACTGACTTTCTGAAAAAGTAAAAAAGGTAGGACTGTTATATATTGCAAATTAGAACAAAGTTTCACTATAAATGAGTCTGTGCTAAGAAATAAATGGGCCAGACACAAATGTGCAAGATATAATGAAAGAATATTTAATCAAACTCACAAAGGCAACCAAAACAAGCTGCTCTTGTCAATGGACAGCCACCTTCACTGAAAAGATAGTTTGATCAAACTGGTTATACTTCTTCGACTTATTTCCAAGCCTACCAGCTTACTCCAAATTATATTACAGTCTGAATAAACTTTGCATTACTTAATTGAATCGTTATTGTAAAAATTATGCAGTACGACTAGTGCTACCGACGTGACTAGTCGTTTCTGTTCAAACCTAAGGAAGGCTCTAACCTCGATACATCACATACCATTGAAGGAGACCTTCATGCACAAGATTCAGCTTTATAGCTGTATCATGATCAGACCAGGTGTTATCTCCAAAGAATGATAAAGAATCGTCCTCGTGTTATGTAAAAATTGCACATACACCTTAATAAACTAAAAAGTTAAGTACTAAAATAAGAAGGTAAAATAAAATGCGTGGTATGAATTCATACCATTTTCTCTCCCCATCTGTTTGAGGCTTGTCCTCAAGCCAACATTAAAACCAATTGAATACACAACTTTCTCCTACTCTTGTAAACACGTATAACATTGATAACATAATCGTTTAACAAAAGTCACATTTCAATAGTCAAACATTTTAACTGATTTATGAATCTATACACAGGATAGTCATTACAGACTAAAAGTACAGTTA
This sequence comes from Limulus polyphemus, assembly GCF_000517525.1. Lineage (NCBI taxonomy): Eukaryota > Metazoa > Arthropoda > Merostomata > Xiphosura > Limulidae > Limulus > Limulus polyphemus. Next base: position 6,095 of record NW_013677003.1, on the reverse strand, counting down.
AACAGAATGACACATCTTATATAAAATTAATAAAGATAAAACTTTTAACGGTGATCCGATTACCACATTGTGGACCAAAATTAACCTTTAGAACAGAGGCATAAGTTAATTAAACCCTTGAAAATACAAATTGAAATCATTTAAATACGTATGTAGTTAACACAAAGTCATTTCTACATAACCTTTTAGAAAATATAATACAGAGTACACATTTTTATGAAACAGAAATATGCAATACCATCTAAAGCAAAACTTTTCCCAACTTAACAAATGCAAACCATAAAATAGAATAAAATAAACCGTTTATAGAAGGAATAATCTGTTTTGGAAAACAACATAAAAACTCAACTCGGATGACATTTGTAAAACTAAATACAGTGCATTAAAATAACACTTTACTTTTAAAAAATGAAACATCCAATCATTTAAACAAGACAGAAATAAAAAACAAAATTAACACTAAATAAACGAAACTATGGGAGAGTGTGCAAGCACTCCTTATGTATGGATGGTACGGATGCCCGTATTGAAGCAATAAAAAAGTCATCTGGATTTTCTTCTTTACAAGTCATCAGAAGCTAGATATGAAGAACAACTTGGGATAGTCGCTCTATCTACAGTGTATATGTCACTTTTTAGCTATCCAGAAAGTCGAAAACCGGTGAATAGCCAAAACCGAGATCTATTATTTTCATTCATCACCATCTTTCGTCACAGGCCTAGCACCTACCTAGTTCCAGCAGTAACTATTATCATTTGATAGAGAAAAGCAGTTTTCACGATCTTTGACTACCTATTTTATTATTATTCTATGTAAAATTTATGAAGCTTTAGAATACACTCTCATCTTATTAAAAAAAAAAGTAGACAAACAATTATAAGTAAAAAAAAATCGATAAATAAAAAAAGCTATATAGGGCTGCTTACTGAACTTGAAAAAAGGAACCAGACTTTCACACCCTTAAAAAAAACGAAATATCATCAAAGCTAACATTTTCAAAAGCGTAAGACCAGGGCAAAGATCTATCACAAATTATACCAAAATTTTATAAGAAAAACAAGAATAGAGACAAACATATATAAAATATACAACACGTGTACTGAAATTAAATGAAAAGAACTACATAAGTTTTACATTTAAATGCACTGTACTAAATATACATGACATAATCAATGGATCTAAGTCCCCTCACTATAACCTTACTAGCAGCTCCTCAAGTGTGACAGTTGTCTTTTGATTAGCTACTGTATTGTCCCTCGCGATTTCTCAAGCTTTCGGCGAAGTTTCCTTTGTGTCTAATAGCTCAGCCCTCAAGTAGTACACACCTTCTCAAGCTGCAATGGAGCCTGTAGATGGTCCTCCTCTCTGGCCTATAGGGTCCAGACCTTGGTTCACTCAGAAGCCATCTCCTGACAGTGCTGTATGTAGATGGGATGTGCTCTAGTGATAAAAGTTCAACCCTTGTTTGTCTCTGAGATTTATCTAAAGTCATGTTGGATGATGGTTAATGAACCTTTGTTGAAGTAGAGGCTCCTTATCTCAGCTTCATTAAGCTGATGGTAAGTCCAGTAGGATAAATTATGAGGTGAATCTGAAGTTGACTAAATTTACTGAGTTTTAAGCTAAGAAATAAAGAGACTAGCCATGATGTGCAGTGCACAATGAACAATCTTTATTTACATTGGATCATTTAACACAGTATGTAAGCTTACATTGGACACAAGACAGTCATTTTCTATTGGATTGGTCAGCAGTTACTCTTCCTCCAAGATATCTTTCTGTCAACTAACTCACTTAAAATAACATGTATCATAGAACAGTTTGAATCAAACCCTTCTTACTTAACAAGAAATGATAAATTGATCCATAGTGACTGCTTATCCTCATTCAACATAGGAGATGCTGCAACCTCTAGATATCATCTACTTTACCAGAGAAAGGCACTGCTGTCATTGTCTTCTTACACAAAGTGCGGCATTACAGCAATAATCTAAAAAGCAGAGCAAGTGTTATCTCTAGAGAACAACAAAGAAACAAAGATAGTTAAAACGAAGCGAATTTAATGGTTTTCTGGACCACTTGTTTATGCAAAAATTACATAGATTCAGACTATGTGAAAAAAAAATAGAAAATTTCCAAATTAAAATAAACAGGTAGAAAATGCATGGTATGCTTGCACACTACATTTCAAGGCATCACAAAATAAATAGTCACTGGCAGAATTCAGCTAAACTAAAACTTTTCACTTAAATTTTCATCAACCAAAATTAATACTCATGCTGTCACTACAGTATATCAAAGGAGACAACTGACACCAATTATGCCAAGCAGTTACCTGCCTGAAATGCTTCGGGAAATAGCCCAGATCTTCTTTCACTGCACCTTTAAATAATGGGAACAAAATCTAAATTGCCTTCCTCATACGAACCCGTGGTTATGGCCAAAGCCTCTCACTCGTGAGTAGTCATCCAATACTGGCCCTGAAATATACTGGCATTGTAGATATAGTTTAGCAGGTTTATTAAGAGACCCTAATCCCAAGATAAGTAATGAATCCCTGGTCCAGGGTAGCAGAGCATGGAGTTGCTCCTGGAAGTTTGTTTTTTAGGACTGCATAACACTGGTTTCTTCATAATCCGTGGTTCTCCTGTCATGCTGAGATTTATTATCAGGGTAATGCCCAATGTGCCATGCTTGGTACACCAGACATTATCCTAATTCTGTGGCGGCAGAGAGATATAAGTTATGAAATTTCACAGTATTAGCAAAAGTCCTATGTTCTAGGGAGAACTTTTCCTTGGCATAACGAGTCTCTCATACAACCATTTTTCTAAAGTGAATAGTTCTCGTCCATAAATACCTCTACTTGCAGAAAATGTCATTCCTTAAGCAAGAGGAGTTTCTTTAAGTTCGATCATATAAGATTGAATGAAAGGAAATACACACATCAGCAGAAAATCCAAAACTCTGAAATAATATCCTCTGGTCATGACACCATTATTTTCTCTTTCTCACATACTCTGATATTTTCAGTTACACCTGATTTCCCAAAAGGGCCTAATCTTTAGTGAGAGGTTCAGGGAGACATAATGCAAAGTAATTTTGAACTTCCATGAACTGACTGAGTGTGCTTAAAGAAATGAACAAACTAGACATGATATGTAATATCCAATGAAACAATCTTTATTTTGTCTATACAAAGAAACAGTTACCTACTGGAGAAGTGGATTAATCAGGCTGTTTATACTCCTCAATACTTAATTCCAAGCTGACAGACTGACTCGAGATGAAGTCCTAGACTGTCTAAACTCCACGCTACTCAGATCTGTCCACGGATGACTATTGTTATCCGCGTGATTGGTCATTCCCATTCCAACATAAAGGAGGTTGTAACCATTGAAGAACACTGCTGTCGACCTTCATACATAAGTTGCAGTTTTACGTCTGTAATTCCGTGGCCAAAACAGGTGTCATCTCTAAGGAATGACTAAGAATAGAGGCAGCTAGAAGTAGCTAAACTACTTAACTTTCCCTACTCTGGTACACATGAGACGTGGATCCACTAACTGGCAGGACACAGAGAGTCACTCAAATAAACTACTTAACTTTCCCTACTCTGGTGCAGATGAAATGTGGATCCAAAAACTGGCAGGACACAGAGAGTGAATTTCCTAGTTTGTTCCAGGCGCCCTCTTTTTTAGTATATAAACCGGAGATAGATTGAAGAGAAATAAATGGAGTCAAGCGAACAGTAGGCACCGTAAGTAAAGTGTGTGAATCGCTGTGAATTATAGCGTGTGTTTATAAAAGTAGTTATGTGCTCTGACAACTACGGGTATTGAAACCCGGTTTCTAACGTTGTAAGTTTGCAAACATACTGCTATGTCACTGTGGGCTCTCACTAACTGGAGGTTTATAGGATACTACGCTACTGAGTGAGTATTTATATATCTCTTTGAACTCCGAGTTCATCGTAAAAAAATGGTCGAAACAAAGAAGGTTCACAACAGCAACCTTTATTCAGTTGACACAACTCAGAATCCCAATACATAAAACATAAGCAAGTGTTTGTGGTGAGTGTGTTGAATTGATAAGAAAAGTGTGGAGATATTTAGTAGTGTTAGGTATCTGCTTCTTTTTTATTTTTCCCGTAGAAATTCTTTCCGAGAAACTTCAGCGATACAAGTCCTTTCTTTATTAAAACTAGTTTATTCTTTCTCGATACAACTTTGCAATACACAGAATTTCCCAGTCACTTTAACTTATAGCCCATTACATAGCTTTGTGCTTAATTACAAACAAACAAACAGTTAATGGGTCCTAACTGACTACTTTGTGGGAAATCCATGCGCCAGAAAATACCATATGGCAAGACATTCTCCTCACAAATAAATGACATATAAACAACATTGTAAACAGTTTTTTTTGTTGTTGTTGTTTTTTGGTAAATGAATAATGCAAAAACAAACCATGAACAGTATAATTTTTAATGTCATTATACGTTATTCACTACTTTAAACGAAACTACAGTTATCTCAGTCTGATATCACAAATATGATTAGGAAAAAATAGATTTAGATAACTCTTTAAATACCATTTGTTTGTTTATTTGTTGTTAAGCGCAAAGCTACACATTGAGCTATCTGTGCTCTCTCTACCGTTGGTAATGAAATCCGATTTTTAGCGTTATAAGTCCTCAGACTTACCACTGAACCACTCTCATCATAATTACTTTCCCTCACTAGAAATTGGTGAAAAAAATCCACATACAGTAATCTCTTTTAAATACTAAAATTGTAGAACTGAGTAATGATTCCTCTTCTATAAATCTACTAGAAAATAGAGAGGTGGGCACTTAATGGAGTAGAGAAGAGTGAAAAAGGAAACAATTTATGTTTTGGAATTAGAACAACAGAGGGCGAACAATTCTTTGTTTGCAGTTTGATTGTTTTTGTTAGTTTATTTTTAGATCTAATTTATTTATTCGATTCCTTAGTTTATGATTCGAAATTAGCAGTAGTCTTACTGAACTTCAGTTTTTAGGTAGGTATTTACATAATTCAGTAGTTTATTTGTTATAGATTGTTATTCTCGTTCTTAAAAAGTTTGTAGGCACTAGCGTAAAAAAAATGGCAATGATCAGTGACACTGTGTCAGGGCCAGTCTTACTTATTCACTGTGAATCATTGTGAATCATGACTCATTATCAGAATAATAATACTGTTATTAATTTGTTTAGAAAGTTTTATGTCACTTGTAGGTGGAAAACATTTAAAAAATGATCAAATGTGGTAACTAACTGGTAGTGGTACATAGAGGTGAAATTGAATTCACTTTAGTCTTTTAGAGCTACATCGGATAGATACGCTAATTAACAGGAGATTATATCAAGATATCGATTATGTAATTATAGTATTTTGGCACTTGTGTATAAAGTTAAAATCATAAATAATTTTCAACGTTAAACTGGTACACAATTAAAAACATTTTATTTAGGCCTATCTATGGCCTTCAAAACGTTGACTACTCTACACGTTTCGACGTTACAACGTCATCCTCAGGAGTGAATTACAAGACAATTGCCAAAGTATTTATAACTTGTTAGTAGGTCATTGACCTGTATGTTATTTTTCATACATTCACGCTAAACCATTCAAAGGAGATCAATCCACATTCTTGCAGAAATATTCGCCATACCTTCATCTCTATTTAATACTACATGATCTTTTTTATGTTTTATTATTCGTGAATATTTAGAAATATGTACCTGTTCTTCTACTTGCTTTCTCAATGTCTCACAAAATACCCCCACAAATTGAATAAATTTTTTAGGATTATGGCTTTTTTTATATGTTATTATTACAAAGAACAACAGTCAAAACTACTGCACTCATCCAGCTCATATTAGAAAGATACAAACTGAAAAAATGACTAACACAGTGAATAAATAATGACGATAACCATGTACTCAGATATAGTGAATAAATAATGATGATAATCATGTACTCAGACATAGTGAATAAATAATGATGATAACCATGTACTCGGATATAGTGAATAAAGAATGAAGATAACCATGTACTCAGATATAGTA
>NW_013677002.1:13316-14553 GCF_000517525.1 Limulus polyphemus | reverse complement strand
CTATACTTCTGTTTTCATCTTTACTGTCATTATAGCAAGCTACAGTACCGTTCCTATACTTCTGTTTTCATCTTTACTGTCATTATAGCAAGGTACAGTACCGTTCCTATACTTCTGTTTTCATCTTTACTGTCATTATAGCAAGGTACAGTACCGTTGCTACGTGTTGTTTTATTCAGATACAGGTGTCCCAGCCATAATCAACAGTTAACTACCATAGCATTTAGTATTATGTTAACTTAGCATGATAAGTGTGCTCTTGCACTGAGTCAAAAAATGAACTAAAATAACAGTCTTATGAGTAATTTAAACTTCTGCCTCAATAATCTTCTAAAATAAACAAATAAAAATGATATTTACCTATTACATCATACAGATGTTTCCTAATCCTGGCTCAACAATTAAATAGAACAGCAGACTGGTATCTTTACCAGATCTCTATGTCCCAGTAATTACACATCCGACGTCTCTGTTCATGATATGTTACCTTATGGAAATGCTTGAATTCTAGTACTTACTCAATAATACTCTAGAACAAAAGTCTACGTATTTTTACGAAATAAGTTTTTCGTCAATCCGGCTCCCTTCTTATATAATTATCTTTCACACATCTTTAGACACATCTAGTCATTCCCACAGATTTATTCATCAATTCAGTCATCTAAACATTCATATACATTTACAGACCCTTCTAGTCATTCCCACAGATTTATTCATCAATTCAGTAATCTAAATATTCATATACATCTACAGACCCATCTAGTCATTCCCACAGATTTATTCACCAATTCAGTCATCTAAATATTGATATACATTTACAGACCCTTCTAGTCATTCCCACAGATTTATTCATCAATTCAGTCATTTAAACATTCATATACATTTACAGACCCTTCTAGTCATTCCCACAGATTTATTCATCAATTCAGTCATTTAAACATTCATATACATTTACAGATCCATCCACAGATTTATTCATCAATTCAATCATTTAAACATTCATATACATTTACAGATCCATCCATACTCTACAGAATCATCTTCCCTGAAAGCCTGTCCATCTACTCACTTCATATATTAGTAAAGCCTGTCAATTTACTCACTTAATATATCAGTAAAGCCTGTCCATTTACTCACTTCATATATTAGTAAAGCCTGTCCATCTACTCACTTCATATATTAGTAAAGCCTGTCCATTTACTCACTTCATATATTAGTAAAGCCTGTCCATTTACTT
>NW_013677002.1:10404-12316 GCF_000517525.1 Limulus polyphemus | reverse complement strand
ACTTCATATATTAGTAAAGCCTGTCCATTTACTCACTTCATATATTAGTAAAGCCTGTCCATTTACTCACTTCATATATTAGTAAAGCCTGTCCATTTACTCACTTCATATATTAGTAAAGCCTGTCCATTTACTCACTTCATATATTAGTAAAGCCTGTCCATTTACTCACTTCATATATTAGTAAAGCCTGTCCATTTACTCACTTCATATATTAGTAAAGCCTGTCCATTTACTCACTTCATATATTAGTAAAGCCTGTCCATTTACTCACTTCATATATTAGTAAAGCCTATCCATTTACTCACCTCATATATTAGTAAAGCCTGTCCATTTACTCACTTCATATATTAGTTCAGATACATTTACCTACCCATTAATCATTTTACGCATGTACGATCCTCATTCCTATTGCCCCCCCCCCCCAGTGGCACAGCGATATGTATGCGGATTTACTACGCTAGAAACCGATACGTGCGGTGGGCAGAGCACTGATAGCCCATTGTGTAGCTTTGTGCTTAATTACTAAAAAACATTCTTACTCACCTAACTCTTTATTTACCAAACAGTGATTTATTTTAATTCCCACAAAGCGTGTTCTAGCTTGAAAAACCTAATGTCTTTGTCAATAGCCGTATGTAAACAGTTGCTTAGTAAACAAGTTATTGCCGTGAACTTCAAACTAACAGAAATTATGAGAATCAATGATGTCTCTAGTTAAACATCTTTAAAGATATTGAATATAAAGAACTTTCCTAGAAAAATCCTTCAACTTATTTGTTTCAGAATTTTTTAACTTAGCCATCCTTTATTTTGAAATATATAGACTATAGGGAAGGCAACATGTCAACAGCACCCACTAACACTCTAGGGTTACACTTATCTCATTGCATAGTGGAAATATTTGGTCACTCTTATACCGTACCCCCGGTCCCAAAGTGAGGAGTGTGTTATTGAGGGAACAGGATACGAACCACGTGCCTAGGGATTTGCGGTCCGAGCATACTAATGACTAGGCCACGCCTGGTTCCTCTCAACTTGACTGAAACGACATCTAACGGGATATGAGTCGAATCCATTTAGTGTCTTTGAATGGTTTCAAGAATTAAAAAATATACATAGTATTCAGTATTGTTATGGCCGGGAGTAGTCTAGTGCTCTCGTATCCGAGGATTTGTGGTTCATGTCCCGTTGTCTAAATAACGCACTTTACATTTTGGTGTCGTGAGAGCGCTTGAAAAGTGGCGGTCAAATCCAGCTATTTGGTGGCAATGGTTACTGTTGACCAGATGCCTTCACAACAGTGTAACAGCTCAAAATAAGAAACGGTCAAGCCTAACCCTTATGTAGCTTTGTGGGATAAAATACGAAAAAGACAAAGATGAACCTACAATTTTTCTCTTTTAGTTTTTGTACAATAACACGTTTTAAGAGAAATAGTAGTTTCGTCTCCTGCTGTCCCCCAACGGGAAAGCAGCAAGTTTATGAACTTAAAACGTGTTTTTGTACAATAACACGTTTTAAGAGAAATAGTAGTTTCGTCTCCTGCTGTCCCCCAACGGGAAAGCAGCAAGTTTATGAACTTAAAACGTCAAAATTCGAAGTTCGATTCGCAGCAGTAGATAAAGCGCAGAGAGTCCAATGTGTAGATTTGCGCTAACAAAATAATAGTGACGACATCGTCTCCTGCTCTTACTGCATCTTACCTGAGTTTGTGGGGGTGCAGGTCTCTTGAACACGACAGATGTTCGATCTTATATTATACACGAGAGTTGTAGATGAAAGATTTTTGAAAAGAGAAGATTTTAATAGAGATAAAAAAGTAGAAATGAAGGTAAAAAACACAAACATCCGGGTTGTACACTGTAAATTAAAGAAACAAAAAAACATGGCTTCTAGAAGGTAAAAAACT
>NW_013677002.1:6596-9895 GCF_000517525.1 Limulus polyphemus | reverse complement strand
GCGCAGATAGCCCTCGTGTAGCTTTGCGCGAAATTCAAAACAAACCAAACTTAACCTGAGTTTGTGGCGTACAGGTCTCATAAACACGACAGATGTTCGATCGATTTTAAGCGTTTTATATTATACCCGATCTACCGTCTGTAAAAGGAACAGTGTAGGATTGAGGCGTTATTAATGTTTTCAACATGCCGTAACATGTAGACCTGATTAAACGAGATAAATTTCAAAGAAATAAATACATCGTTTTATGACATGTATCTTACACGAAAGGAATGATTGTAAGCTTCCCTGATGTCTTGTAGAAGTTATTAATGTATAGAGTGAGATAGCAAAGTTGTATATATTTGTGTATATAATATATTAAGATTATATATGAAATAATATATTAAGATTATATATGAAATAATATATTAAGATTATATATAAAATAATATATTAAGATTATATATGAAATAATATATTAAGATTATATATGAAGTAATATATTAAAATTATATATATATGAAATAATATATTAAAATTATATATATGAAATAAGATATTAAGATTATATATGAAATAATATATTAAAATTATATATATGAAATAATATATTAAGATTATATATGAAATAATATATTAAGATTATATATAAAATAATATATTAAGATTATATATGAAATAATATATTAAAATTATATATATGAAATAATATATCAAAATTATATATGAAATTATATATTAAGATTATATATGAAATAATACTGGTATATAAGATCAATCAATACTATATAGAATGGCATGCCAAATAAGTGGTATCAGTGTGATATAGGAGATAAAACACATATCATAATATGAGCCCTAATATCCTATGAAATCTATCAATACCAATAGTGGGTAAAGACGTTTTACAGAATATGCAAATAACACATAAAAAATAATGCCATAGGTTAAGTAAAATGTGATTTAGCAGAAATAATATGAACATGTATCAGTGACATCATACAGGATATACAAGCATAGTACATTCAGAATATAAACTGAACATTTTTTTGTTGTGAAAAACAAAAAATCTTCAGAGATGCTTCAAAGATTGTTTTTTTTTTTCACTTAAACTATCGCAAATAAACAACGCATACACCTGCGGGTCGTTTTGAAGATATAAAGTTGGTAGAATAGAACCGATCAGTTAATCATATTTATGATTTTTGTTCACAATTTCAAGATAGGCCTAAAACAAGTAAAGAAGGGCGTAAAGTAAATTGTTATCAGTCATATTATGGTTCAATATCACGTTAAATTATCAGTTTTATTATGGTTTAATATCACGTTAAATTATCAGTTTTATTATGTTTCAATATCACGTTAAATTATCAGTTTTATTATGGTTTAATATCAAGTTAAATTGTTATCAGTCTTATTATGGTTTAATATCACGTTAAATTATCAGTCATATTATGGTTTAATATCACGTTAAATTATCAGTCTTATTATGGTTTAATATCACGTTAAATTGTTATCAGTCTTATTATGCTTTAATATCAAGTTAAATTGTTATCAGTCTTATTATGATTTAATATCACGTTACATTTTATTAGTCTTCTTATGCTTTAATATCACGTTAAATTGTTATCAGTCTTATTATGCTTTAATATCACATTAAATTATCAGTCTTATTATGGTTTAATATCACGTTAAATTATCATAAGTCTTATTATGGTTTAATACCACGTTAAATTATCATAAGTCTTATTGTTTAATACCACGTCTTTGTTTGTTGTCAAGCAGAAAACTACGCAATGGGCTATCTGTGTCGTGTCCACCACGGGAATCGAAACCCGGTTTTGAGCGGCATAAGCCACCAGACTAGACGACTACTATTCGATAGTTCAGTTGTTCGACACTCTTAATTTCCTGCTTTGCTGTTGCTGACACACGTTATTTAAGTTTTATATCCATGCTAAAGAAGATGTCGACCCCTATTATTTGTAAAGCAGATTGACTTTAGGTTAATGTCATGAAAAAGTAAGTACACATATCTGTTAAGCAAGATAAATGTAAAAATATGAGCAAACCGCATAAAAGAAAGATTGAGTGGTCATTTTCTAAGATCACTGCACGAGAGGATAGCAACGCCGTAGGGATCGAATCCTGAATCATAGCGCTTCGAGCCGTCTAGTTTACTCAGAACGAAGTGTGTTCAAAACACTTGAATCTGTGAATCGAATAAGGCGCATCAAGAACAACATGTTTATTTAAGTAACATTTTAGGATTTTGTAAAGGTATGAAAATATCGTTTCAATGAAATCATAGAGTTGAAGCAAAGGACACGTGGGATATTTTATCATTTCATTGTTAAATTGTTAAATGAAAAATAACGTAAGTTTCGTTTCTTGAAATAGTTTCTGACAACTCACTGGGTATTAAAAATGACGTAATATTCTCACAGATTTTGTAGTTATATTTTCTAATATATAACATGATAAAAATTTGATGAGCATGTGTTTACAACATGCTTCCTATATGTATTTTACGACTCGTAAATCAGTCAACACCACCCACAAACTCTGGGGCTACTATTTTACTAACGAATAGGGGGAATGACCGTCACATTATAACGCCCTCACGGCTGAAAGTACGGGCATGTTAGATGACGGGAATTCGAACCCGCGACCCTCAGATTGCGAGTCGAGCACCCTAACCTCCAGGCCATGCGAGGTGCAAATCAGTTTATATACATTCACGTCTATCAAATTTAAATAATGTATCAGAAAATTGTTTTTGCCACATGTTGTACAAGTGTTTCTAACATGTCACCTGATAAATAAGCTAAACACTAATTCTATCCTGAAGGTACACACACACTTATGGAATGCTCTATATCAAAAAAACAAAAGATTTAGCGCGAAGCTACAGAAGGGCTATCTGCGAATAGACGATGCTACATAAATTCTTCTTTTTTTAATATACTACGAAAATCAGAAAATTAATAAACAGCGCATGCTATGCTCACCTACAACAAATTTAACGTTTGTTTAATAATTATTATCGAAGTATGCGTTTGTTTAGTTGTTGTATTAATAGATGATTATGTTAAAAAGTTATCAGCTATTTATTACTCTTGGTTGTCTCTGATCTGAGATTCAAACTGATCAGACGATTATAGTATTTTGGCACTTGTGTATAAAGTTAAAATCATAAATAATATTCAATGTTGAACTGGTACGCAATTAAAAACATTTTATTTAGGCCTATCTATGACATTCAAAAAGTTGTAACGTCGAAACATGTAGAGTCGTCAACTTTTTTGAAGGCCATA
>NW_013677002.1:0-6545 GCF_000517525.1 Limulus polyphemus | reverse complement strand
TATGGCCTTCAAAAAAGTTGACGACTCTACATGTTTCGACGTTACAACTTTTTGAATGTCATAGATAGGCCTAAATAAAATGTTTTTAATTGTGTACCAGTTTAACGTTGAAAATTATTTTAACTTTTTTTCTTCTTCTTATTTTACCCTATACTTGACTGTTTGGTCTTCCATACTTTAACACATTGGGGCGTGGTGTAAATCAATGTGATTTCTGAGTTTTCCTCACTTGAAGCTTAATTACTTCTAGTCTTGTTAGAAGTTACTGTAGTCAGACTCGTCATGTGTAGATGTTCGCTGTAACAGGGAACCATCATAACAAACATATAGCTAGTCTACGTTAAGTTACGCATGCGCATCGACTTCACAGACTCGCAAATGTTCGATTACGATGCCCATCCGATATCACATTACTCTGTCGTAGATTGAAACTGAGTTTTTAAGTGCATATAAGAGAAACAAGATTACCTTACTAGTTAATCATATGAAAATTAAACTATCTGTATGCTTAGGTTATATTCAGCTACTAACAGCATTGTGCTCAAAATTGTCGTTTATTTAATTATCAAAAATCTTAAAATATCCAATTTTACCCTCGAGGCGTAGAAATGATAAAAAGGTTTGTTTCTTTTAGAGCAAAGCCACATCGGGCTATCTGCTGTGTCCATCGCGTGAAATCGAACCCCCGATTTTAGCTATGCAAGTGCAAAACTTACCGCTGGTCCACCGGAGGACATGATAAAACAGAATACCCCCTCCCCAGTGGCACAGCAGTATGTCTGCGGACTTACGACGCTAGAATCCGGGTTTCGATACCCGTGGTGGGGGAGAGCACAGATAGCCCATTGTGTAGCTTTGTGCTTAACTTCAAACAAACAAACAAACAGAATAATTTAATGCGGAAAATTAGACAGAGAATTTCAATTACCCCGAAGCTTTTATCTAAATATCCTGACATAATTAATAAAAAAAGATCCATGTGTTGTTAAATTAACTCAGGACCATAAACAGTGAGAACTGATATGTATATTTGTATTATATTATATAAAGCGTTTTCTTTAGTCGTTAGGGTTGTTGTACTAAAAGACGCTTACTTCGATACACATATCTCAGAGATATATGTAAAGAAAGACTGTGCGAGTCTATAAAATGATAAACTATCAGAAATATAAAATTATAGTTTTCTTACGGACAGGAGAGCAAAGCTTTTAACTTAGCGATTGGAAAAAGGCAGTTTGATATGTATACTGTTACACAAGCCTAAAGGGAACCGGATAAAATTACCTGACCGAGATCTGTAGTTACGTCAGATTGATTGTACATCGATAAATAAATAATAGTCTCGTTTATCACATTAAAATAAAAAGCACACGTGGGATCTACTGTTTGATATTATGATATAAATAATAAATGACTGATTGATTTTTTCTCTGTAATATTCAACTGAAGTAATGTTATTTCACAATAAATAATGTTATATTTTTTCAATGTTTCGTAATGACAGACATTGACTAAAGATGGCTACCAAAACGATGTAACTCTTCCTTCTAGTTTTCTAACGAGATTTATAGATTTAAACATATATAGACATAACTTCTTGTTGTTAAGTATTTCTATATTGAAATATTAAATCATTCAGATATTAATAATTTAAAGGTAAAATAGTAGCCGCCTATGTTTGAGAATGTACTTTTAGTATTTTAATTTAGATGTTTTATTTATTAGAGGGAGTTTTTAGCATGACTGAACGTTTTAAAGTTTTGGAAGGTATGAGGAAAACAAGAGGTTGTACAAAAACGTCTGAGTAAGTGAGTTAGTTAGTTTTGGTTCAGTGAGAAAGAATTAATCAGCGAGCTATTCATTGATTGAATCAGTTAAAGATCTAACCATTGAGCCAATCAATCAGTTAGTTAAGTCAGCTGTGTGCTGTACGTTTTTGCTGAGTTTGTGGAGTAGTTACGAGAGGAATTTAACAAGTAAGTGCCTATTAAGCTAAATTTTCGAGTTAGGCCTATCAACGAGTATAGCTTATACTAAGTTATAGAACGTATGCTTTATGGTTGAATAAATACATTGCTTTCGTTAATATCAAGTGGCTAGACTTTGAATTATTTTTAATCAATAAACAAAAAGAATCTACTCAACGGTAGAAACCGTTAAAAAAATAACTATACGCTCAAATGTATTGGAAAAACCATTATATTAATAGCAAATATTCTTCGAATTTAAATTTTAAAAAAATCCGAAAATTATATATATATATATACGTAGAACTCCAGATCGCTTTATATAAAAATAGAAATACAATTAAACTTGGTAGGGGCCCCAAACACCAAAATTGTGTCCATAATTATTTATAGTAACATAGATGCATATTTCGAACAAGTTGTTTATAATTGCTAAACGAGTTATGTTGAAAACTAACCAAAGCTTCAAATACTCACACCCTATATTGATTCTGAATAAGTGGTTGAACGTGTACAGACTTGTAGCACGTGATTCAATTCTTCATTTCATTCCACTGCAGTACTTAAAAAAATTCAGTCTTTACTAACGATTCTTGGTAAATACCTTATTTAAAGTGTTTGTTTGTTGTAGAGCAAAGCCACGTTTGTCTATCTACTGTGTCCACCGCGGTGAATCGAACCCTGGATTTTAGCGTTGTAAGTCCATAAACTTACAACTGTTCCACAGTGGAACGATATAAAGTGATCACACAATATTTCTTATTTGTTAATCGAACAAAAATTAATAACGTGCTCGTCGACGTTTTTAAATCACTCATTTGCATGAATGTTTTTCAAATCAGGGATAACATTTCAAAAAACGATTCACAAAAGCATTTAGAAAACCGTTATTGTTTCGCTTCTTACATGCTAATCGTGATATTTTATGTTTTTATTTTATACAGGTATAGGAGATAAACATGAGGGAATTAAATATGACATTCGGAACAGTGACGTAACTACAAAAATATCTGTTCTTTGGGCCCTCTACATTCACTTCCTTATAGTTGTAATTACGATTTTGGCTTATTCGGACCCTCTTTTAGCTCGCTCCCCCCCAATTGTGGAGGCATACGTACTCCACTGATTCAGAGACATATATTACCGGGAATATACGGTCGTTAAAATTACGATTTTAAAATAAAGATTGACTCTACATTTTTCAACTTAATAAAGTGTAAAACGTCACACACGCATATATATATATATATATATTTGCTTTTGGTGATGGCTTACACTTTAGTAAAGGCCCGGCATGGCCAGGTGGTCAGGGCGCTCACCTCGCAATCTGAGGGTCGCTGGTTCGAATCCACGTCCCACCCAACATGCTCGCCCTTTCAGCCATGGGGGCGTTATAATCCTACTATTCGTTGGTAAAAGAGTAGCCCAAGAGTTGGTGGTGGGTGGTGATGACTAGCTGCCTTCCTACTAGTCTTACACTGCTAAATTAGGGACGGCTAGCGCAGATAGCCCTCGTGTAGCTTTGCGCGAAATTCTAAACAAATAAACACTTTAGTAAACCGAAACACTCAGTCTGATTGTAGTTATCTAAAACTTCTATTATTGAATTTATACTGGTTTACCTTGATCAAACCATGCGTCGGTCACTCATTCAGTGGTAGGGTAACCACGCTTTTCAGGGTTTTCAAGGAGAAAAATTATGTTATTTTTGTACTCAACGACTTTAACTTTCGCCCCGCCAAAGTTAAATTGTATGTGACGTGAGAACCGTCAGGGATTTTACACTTCGTAACTCTGTGCACAATTGTAATGAATAGGTATGTTAAGATGCCCAAAATCTCTGGCGGAATTCTAAATATTTTTTCAATAATAATTATTACTATCCTCATTAAAAAAAAATCTACCACTTGTTCCTTGTTTTTACCAAGAAAAACCAGGGAATTTTAGCTTTAAAACTCCTTTCTATGATTATATTTTTGAAGTCTGAGAACATGCAGTGTGGGCGTGTCCATCTTTTTTTTATTTTTGATCGACCCTGGGATCAAACACCACCTAAGCACATAAAAGGGAGTGTTTTGATTTATACAGAAGAACACAACATACCATTACAATATTTGTTGAAGGCCGTGTTTAGAACAAAGATAAGTTTAAATATAGCTATCAACTTCGTTTCTTTGTATTTAACCTGCTGGTCTATACGAGACCTTACCTGCTTCCCGTCGAACTTGCTTCCTGATAGAGAAAAGTTTAAAAACTAAAGTTTAAATTAACGAATAAATATATCCATAATAAAATTGTTAGTAGAACTGAAAATGATCGTTTATGGGACACAAAAACTCCTCACGATCCACATTTTCACAAATTTGATCGCTTAACTCAAACTTTTGGTAAAGCTACAATCATACACATCAGTAATTTTTCCCCGTATAACAAGAGAATGTTATACATTCGGTTAGATAAACACCACGTTAGTAACCTTAGTGAATGTTACACGTTAGGCTAGATATAACATTACGTTGGTAGTCTCACTGTATGTTACACTTTAGGCTATATAATACGCCACGTTAGTAGTCTTATCGAATGGTACACGTTAGACTAGATAAACACCACGTTAGTAGTCTTACTTAATGTTACACGTTAGGCTAGATAAACACCACGTTAGTAGTCTTAGTGACTATAATACACTAAAAGAATACATCACGTGAGTAGTACTGGTGAATGTTACATACCAAGAGATATCAAACATCTCGTAACTAACCTCTGTGAATGTTACAAAAATAGATAAAAACCGAGTGGCTAGTTTCGGTAAGTACTACACATGAGGTTAGATACCACGTTGCTAGTCACAGTGGCTTATGTTAAGCTTATAGACGTCATAGAAAATAGACCACGTGTCACGTGACTTTACCGTGCAATTGTTTGTAATTATCCGCCATATTTATTGATGTGGACAAAATCATTCTACGAGACGTTACTTTACTTGTATTGAAGGTCTTTTTTGGAACATATATTTTAGGTATTAGCCATAAAATTTGTGATATATGCCAAGATCCTACAACAGAAGATACGCCGGAAAATCGGCAAATGGGAATTACTTTTCATGTGCGTAAAATTTCTGTTCTTATTCAACTTCTTAATTGCGAGTAGTTAAGCCTTCTTCGATAATTAACACATAACAATTAGAGACAACGTAACGCCTAGGCAGTGGGCTAACTTAATAGTAACTTCACTAACGATTCACCTTAAGATCTAAAGCCTCTTTGACTGTGAGCAGAAATTAATTGTTTACTAATTAATTAAAACCATTACCCAATACTATGCGAAATACGCAGCGTATTCTTGCAATAGCCTCCTATTAATTCTCAATGTTTGATTAGAAATACAAATATATAATTTACGCGTACAGTTTCATGCCTAGACACGAATGCTGTTTTATAGTTTTAACATATGCGGATTGCAGTTAGTAAGCGCAGATATATGTACGTGATATATGCACAAAAATAATGATATCTCAGCTGGAAATAAATATTATTCAGTCTGTTTCAGATACCTGAATAATAATAGTACGATATCTGTCCAAACTAAGGACTAGTCCTAATTTCTGTTAATTAAAAATTTACCTTTTTTGACGAACTGCTATATAATGGGGCATATATATATATATATATAATACTTTCACCAGTTCTCATTGTTGGATAACATTCTTAATACATAACCATAATTTTTAATTCACAGTATTCAATTTCTTGCAGAAAAATCCAGATTTCAGAAAGTATAATTACGTATGGTGTATGCATAAAATGATTTAAATATAATTAAAATTAATTACACTTTCCCCTCTCATTACGTATATTTAAATGTATTATCACCAGCCCTCTATTATCAACAGATGGACTTGTATACCTATACAGTAAAATGTAACTTCATAAAATATACACATTTGGAAAACAACTAGGCTACTTCTAGGCCTGCTCTCACTACAGAGTCACTATATGCTTGTCTTCGTTTGCACGTGTTCTTGAACAACTAAAAATAAAATATTAACGACAAGTTGTTCTCTAAAGCTTCACATCTTTGTGGTAATTTGTACACCAACTTCAAACCTTGAAACTTCCAAAGAGCCGATATTTTTTTCTATAGTTTATGGAATAAATACGTTTTACACCTGATTGCTCTAATTACATGCAGATAGATAAAAACTGAGTGACTAGTTTCGGTGATTACTACACATGAGTAGATAAAACACTACGTGACTAGTCACAGTTAACATTATGTGGTAAACTAGATAAAACACCACGTGACTAGTCACATTTTACATTATGTGTTAAATTATATAAAACACCACGTGACAAGTCACATTTAGCATTATGTGTTAAATTATATAAAACACCACGTGACAAGTCACATTTAACATTATGTGTTAAACTAAATAAAACACCGCGTGACTAGTCTCACTGAATGTTATATTTGTATATTAAACTAGATAAAACACGACGTGACTATATTATATCCATTAAACACACCACGTGAGTAGTCACAGAACGGTTTTGTAGAACCAGAAAACAGTTGAAACAGACT
>NW_013677001.1:12137-14262 GCF_000517525.1 Limulus polyphemus | reverse complement strand
GGTAAAATTTCTGGTATTACTGGTTCAGGTGAATCTTACAACACTTCTGGTATTACTGGTTCACGTGAATCTTACAGTACTTCTGGTATCACCGGTTCAGGTAACTTTTACAGCACTTCTGGTATTACTGGTTCAGATGAGTCTTTCAACACTTCTGGTATTACTGGTTCAGATGAATCTTACAACACTTCTGGTATTACTGGTTCAGGTGAATCTTACAGTACTTCTGGTATTACCGGTTCAGGTGAATCTTACAGTACTTCTGGTATCACTGGTTCAAGTGAATCTTACAACACTTCTGGTATTACTGGTTCAGATGAATCTTACAACACTTCTGGTATTACTGGTTCAGGTGAATCTTACAACACTTCTGGTATTACTGGTTCAGGTGAATCTTACAACACTTCTGGTGTTACTGGTTCAGGTGAATCTGGCAACATTCTGGTATTACCGGTTCAGGTGAATCTTACAGTACTTCTGGTATCACTGGTTCAGGTGAATCTTACAACACTTCATTAGAACCTCATGAAGATGGCATTTTTCTCCGTTTTTGTTTTTGGAATATATGAGTCAGTAATAATACGTAAATTGCTGATTAGCTTAATTACTTTTATATTTTGTGATGACTTAGCTAGCTTTGTTTGTTTGTTGTTAACCGCAAAGCTACACAATGTGCTGTGTATGCTGTTGGTTTTGCTCTGTTTCATGTTGTTTTGTAATATAATCAGTTTCACACCAGACAATGTTGGTTTTGCTCTATTTTATACCATCTTGTAATACAAATAGTTTCACACCAGACAACTTTGGTTCTGCTCTATTTTATATTGTCTTGTAATATAATCAGTTTCACACCAGACAACGTTGTTTTGCTCTATGTTATATTGTCTTGTAATATAATTAGCTTCACACCAGACAACGTTGGTTTTGCTCTATGTTATATTGTCTTGTAATCTAATTAGCTTCACACCAGACAACGTTGGTTTTGCTCTATTTTATACCATCTTGTAATACAAATAGTTTCACACAGACAATGTTGGTTTTGCTCTATTTTATATTGTCTTGTAATATAATTAGCTTCACACCAGACAACGTTGGTGTTGCTCTATTTTATATTGCCTTGTAATATAATTAGTCTCATACAAGAAAACGTTGGTTTTGATCTATAAAATCTTCTGATTACACGCTCATGCATGGATCGCCACAGCTGTCTGTGTGTTTTCTTCCTGTATAATCTGTCCTCATGCCCTGATCAGTCTTGGTAACTAATACCCTCCATGAACGGGTGTTATCTGTTGCAAATACTTTGTTGTGTGGATTGTATAGATGGACATTCGCTGTTAAGATGACAATGAAAACCTAGGTCTTCTTGCATGTGAAGCCATATCACCACGAGTATATCGTCAACGGAGGGAATCCAAATTTTGGAGTCAGCAGTAATTTTTAAAACTTCTTCCTGAAATATCTCCATTTATAGATGACATGCAATAGCTGATAGTAATGATTCTGTAGAAGTACCATTGGTCATATTGAACAAGGAAGAATTATAAGTAAAATAAGATTTTAAGTATAGAGTTAGTAGTTCTTATAACGACTTATGAAAGGGTTGTGTACAGTGTTCCATCTTCCTACAGTTTCATTACAACAGTGAGAAAATCTGTGCCAGGGACTCTTGTAAATAGAGTTGTGACATCGAAACGTACAAGAAAATCTGTTTAAGTACGTATCATGTCATTTAAGAAGTATTTGAAATGAAAGGATTTCCTGACAAAATATATTGTATTTCCAGAAAAGGATGGTAATATAAATGCTAGATGTTTGACAAATTATAGGTTAGTAAGTCAATAATGGATAAGATAGGGTGAACAGAGACCATCAGGTTTGTGAATATTTAGTAAACCAGATATTGTGGCTAAACAAGGTTCGATGGAGTCAACCTCTTGTAAACATATTCAGGTAATTTCTTAAGTTTTGATTTACTTCAGGTTCGATCTTATGTGAAGGGTTTTTTGAATCTTTACAGTTAACAGTTTTGAATTTTTTTGATAACCTATGTTGTTCATAACTAAAGCTGTATATGTTTTTAAGTGTTAAAAATGGAAGTTTAATTCTAAATATTCTTAACAAA
>NW_013677001.1:8986-11327 GCF_000517525.1 Limulus polyphemus | reverse complement strand
TAATGTATTAATGATTCCTGTATTCAAAGAATTCCATCAAACCACCTTCCTTTATTAATGTATTAATGATTCCTGTATTCAAAGAATTCCATCAAACCACCTTCCTTTATTAATGTATTAATGATTCCTGTATTGAAAGAATTCCATCAAACCACCTTCCTTTACTAATGGACTAATGATTCCTGTATTGGAGGAATTCCATCAAACCACCTTCCTTTACTAAATGGAATTCTTCCAATACAGGAATCATTAGACCATTAACAAAGGAAGGTGGTTTGATGGAATTCCTCCAATACAGGAATCATTAGTCCATTAGTAAAGGAAGGTGGTTTGATGGAATTCTTTCAATACAGAAATCATTAGTCCGAATAAAGGAAGGTGGTTTGTAACTTTACTGACGCTAATAAAATGCCTTCCTTCAGATAATTCTCTGCAAACCTGACAAAGTTTAATACAGTCACGTTGGCAATAGTGGTTAACAAAAACTAATAATATGAAACAGGCCAAGTGTGAAATTTATGTTAATACAAGGACATCATCCCGTCTCCACCATGCCATACTGATTGGAGCAAGTGTTTAATTTGCCATGTTGATAAGCCGTTCTATTCACTATAGTGCTTTGCTGGGAATGTGCAGAATGATAGTCTTGGCTATAAAACGTCGGCCGAGAGTCTTATTAGGTTGTTTGATTTTCAATATCAGGCAGGTGGTAACACTGCCTATGTAGGAATGGCTGGATTGTTCATCGAAATGGTATTTTAAGTATCTCCTCATCAGAAATTTACAATACCATACAGTGTTTCCTTTTATAACAATATCTATGTAATGACTGAGTCACAAGTTTTGGGAATGTCTGTAAAGATCATTGTAAAAAGTTTGAATTTCTTGTTCTTCTTTCTTCTGCATATTTTTTTATTATGTGATCACTCAAAAACCAAAACAATCGTGTCAACCAGTTTCAATTAGGTGACATACGTTCAAACGGAATATTCGCTTTTATAAATATTATTAATACTAGCAGCAATTAAAAAAAATCATAATTGTATTGTAAACGATGTTATCATTATCCCTTAAAGTTAGCTTTCTTACAGACATTTGATGTTCCTTTAAAAAGCTTAAGTACAGGGTGAAACAGGAATTACCGGCCAGTAATAGATAAATTATTAATATTATAGTTGGAACCTCACTGTATTTAGAACTTGGTTATAAATACAACCTTCCCATGTCTATTGAAACACTGTATTAAAAAAAAACAAGGAAACAAGTAAAGAAAATTTTTTGTCCAAAAAAAAGTAAATGTAGGGATGGCTCATATCAATCCTTCAAAAACAGTGCAAATAAGATAGTATATATGGCATTCTCATTATCCCTACATAATAAAATATACAAGAATAAACATATAACAATATATATATAACTATTCCATAACAATTTAATTTCTCCTATTCTTTCTGTTAACATTGTACTACATTGCGTGCCTGTGCTATAATGTAGGGATGATGCAAATGCCATTTCTACTACATTTTTTGCATTGTTTTTGAAGGATTGATATTAGTCATCCCTACATTTACTTTTTTTAAAGGTTTTTTTTTACTTGTAACCGTATTAGATGAAGGGGTGTTGTTGAAAAATCTCCTATAGAAATGATTGATAAAGTACGCATGGTGTGTAGGTTTAACTGCAGTAAATATAGAATCCAGAGAGCATAGAAGTGTACATCTACAGAAAAGGATGCTGTCATCTTGAAGGAATGTAAGAAATATACCAGTGGCAGTTACCCAATGAATCAGCCATTTCGAACTTTTCTGGTGGACACACGTGTTTTCGAATTTTCTTTCCAGTTAAATCATTCGATGATATTTATAGGAGTCATTATTCCATTGATATGGTCAATAATGGTTACAATTGACGGCCATCAAGAATAAGTTACAGCCATCTTGAAACACAACTAGTCTGATCCATTAGTATCTTAATCAGACTCCCTTGGCCCCAAATATGATATGGTCAATAATGGTTACAATTGACGGCCATCAAGAATAAGTTACAGCCATCTTGAAACACAACTAGTCTGATCCATTAGTATCCTAATCAGACAACCTTGGCCCCAAATATGATATGGTCAATAATGGTTACAATTGACGGCCATCAAGAATAAGTTACAGCCATCTTGAAACACAACTAGTCTGATCCATTAGTATCCTAATCAGACAACCTTGGCCCCAAATATGATATGGTCAATAATGGTTACAATTGACGGCCATCAAGAATAAGTTACAGCCATCTTGAAACACAACTAGTCTGATCCATTAGTATCCTAATCAGACAACCTTGGCCCCAAATA
>NW_013677001.1:0-8928 GCF_000517525.1 Limulus polyphemus | reverse complement strand
TATAGAATCCAGAGAGCATAGAAGTGTACATCTACAGAAAAGGATGCTGTCATCTTGAAGGAATGTAAGAAATATACCAGTGGCAGTTACCCAATGAATCAGCCATTTCGTACTTTTCTGGTGGATACACGTGTTTTCAAATTTTCTTTCCAGTTAAATCATTCGATGATATTTATAGGAGTCATTAGTCCATTAGTAAAGGAAGGTGGTTTGATGGAATTCCTCCAATACAGGAATCATTAGTCCATTAGTAAAGGAAGGTGGTTTGATGGAATTCCTCCAATACAGGAATCATTAGTCCATTAGTAAAGGAAGGTGGTTTGATGGAATTCTCCAATACAGGAATCATTATACATTAATAAAGGAAGGTGGTTTGATGGAATTCCTCCAATACAGGAATCATTAGTCCATTATTAAAGGAAGGTGGTTTGATGGAATTCCTCGAATCCAGGAGGCGTTACTGTAACACACAAAGAGAACTGTCAACCACATCCAGAGTCAGTCACCTATCCGTGTTCCCAAGAATACATCTCCCATTGAGTGGGGATGGGAAAGTAAAACCAAAGATAAATGGCAGACACTACAGTCCCAGTTACCAGAAGCCAGAATATACTTTTAGAAGCTGCTTAAATGTGGCTGTAAGGAGGGGTGCCGGCAAAACTGTAAACGGTGAAAGGCCAGTCTGAAATGTACGGAACTCTCTTAATTGCCACAACGAGTGCTCACAATAGAGGCTTCATATGTGAATATCATACATTACTTACGTCAATGGAAAGGAACTACAATTATTCAGTTACTGTATAATATACATTGTAAGTGTACTGGGCCATTTGACATATTTATATGTTTAGAGGGAATATTGATTGAAATGAGTTCACACTGGTTCCATGGACGGTGATTAGAGTTCCTTGGGTTTAATTATTGAAAATGTTTTCTAGTCAGCTATGTGAATTTAGCTAAACTTGGGGGCCATCTTGAAATATAAAATGATAGTTACATTATGAGTGTCTTAGTTACATTCCCTGGCAACAAACAATATGATTAGATCCACTTAAACCAACATTCTATGTGCCTTAGAAGTGCAGGTTTTAGATATATTGGTTGCCAATGGTGGCTATTTTGAAATCCAAGATGGCGGCCATAATAGAAAATAGGATTATTTGAGCTTCAATCCCTCCTGCAAATATGTAGTACATATGTATTTAACATTCTGTCAACTTGAAACAAAACAGAAAATTGAATGAAAATCATCATCCTGATGATGTCCATATAAAGGTTTCATTACCAATTACTAAAGAAGAAATTATTTAGGTGTATGTTATTATACTCCTATAAATGCTTGTTGCAAATCAACTGATCTGAGGTTTAACACTTATAGTTGTTCTATTATTTTTGCCGTAATTGTGTTGTGTTTTGACGTAAATAGCGTTGATGAAAAATCACACTTCACCATCTTAATCCATTCCACACTGTTCTCAAGCAATTTTCTAGTGTAAATAAAGTCTCAGTCACTACTATGCCTGTCGTATCCACAGCCAGCTTGAAGAGTCCTGGTGTAGACCGTAAAGCCTCATTTGCACTGGATATAGCATATATTATATTATGGACATATTATGATATACATTCTACTTTAGTTTCATTCGATTGTTCTTACCAATAACGTAACTGTTAACTTAGAACGAACTTAGAAAAGTAGGACTACAAGTTAACTTTTGTTTGTTTGTTTTAGAACAAAGCCACATTAGGCTATCTGCTGTGTCCACCGCGAAGAAACAAACTTACCGTTGTCATGGGATGACGTAATGAAAACAAAACTAAAAACAACAACATATAAGTGCAAGGTTCTTCAGTAACAAATATCATAAACAGTAAATAATTACATTGCCTACATTAGTTTTGTCGTTTATTATCTTGACACTAGTTACGAAAAGTAAACTTCAAAGATATATATAAAAAAAACTGTGCTATTTTCGTACAATTTCTGATGTCAGATTGTAATGTAGAATTAGAAATGTAACATTGAAAAAACTCTTTCTGTCTCTCTCTCTCTATATATATACATATAGCTGAGATTAGAAATATAACAGACAGCTGGATACATTTACTCGAATAAAGCTCAGAATGAAAAAATTTGCACCAGTTAATAAAAAAAAAATTAGTGTATGCCCGTGTTTTACATACATTTGAAGAACTCAATTTTACTGTATGCTCGTGTTTTAGATACATTTGAAGAACTCAATTTTACTGTATGCTCATGTTTTAGATACATTTGAAGAACTCAATTTTACTGTATGCTTGTGTTTTAGATACATTTGAAGAACTCAATTTTTCTGTATGCTCGTGATTTTGATACATTTGAAGAACTGAATTTTACTGTATGCTCTTGTTTTAAATACATTTGAATAACTCAATTTTACTGTATGCTCGTGTTTTAGATACATTTGAATAACTCAATTTTACTGTATGCTCGTGTTTTAGATACATTTGAAGAACACAATGTTTATTGTATGCTCGTGTTTTAGATACATTTGAAGAACTCAATTTTACTGTATGCTCGTGTTTTAGATACATTTGAAGAACACAATGTTTATTGTATGCTCGTGTTTTAGATACATTTGAAGAACTCAGTTTTACTGTATGCTCGTGTTTTAGATACATTTGAAGAACACAATTTTTATTGTATGCTCGTGTTTTAGATACATTTGAAGAACACAATTTTTATTGTATGCTCGTGTTTTAGATACATTTGAAGAACACAATTTTTACTGTATGCTCATGTTTTAGATACATTTGAAAAACCCATTGCTACTGTAATTTCCGGATAATAATGGCGCAATGAAGAAAAATTCAATTCTGTTGATGATCGGCACATCTGTAATAATTCTGTGTATTTTGTTGGTCCACTCAAACACATGATAATCTGCGATAGGTAATAAATATATCAATTTTTTTTCCTTTTCTGAGAAATTAGCTATTTTGCTGCATATATGAAAAATTAAATATGCAACCCATTACAAAGCAACAGTTCGCGTTGACAAAAAAAGAAAACAACCACCATTCCTGCGAAGTTATATTGAAAAATAACTGCTATATTAAATTATTTTTAAGATGGCAGCAAAGTGAGAAAACTCTATGTCGGATATATAAAAAAAAATAATTTTATTGGGAAAGAAAATACATCTCTTTCATCATTCAAATAAAATTTCATGAAAAACACAAGATTAGAAATAACAATTATCATTAAATTCCTGTCCTGGTGTGAAATCGAATAACAATATTACCCGCGTTATTACCTCACACACCGAATAAATGGCTCAATATTTCAAAGTACAAAACATGAAACTGAGAAAAATCATCACAGTTTGAAAACAAATATGTTATAAAGAAAGATACGGGATCATTATATAAATTGTGAAAATGACAGAGAGAAGAATGATGTTGATTTTCTTCATAGTTTGTTTTTTTTTGTTTTTTTTTACGGAACTGATAGTTTAACATCGCTTTAGTTAAATTGAAGTCTCGCGCCATTTTAAATGATGATTTTGTTTGTTTGTTTTGTTTTTTAGCGGGGACTTAGCATTTATTACCTTTGGTCCTCTAGGAACAAATAGTCCCATTTGATCCCGCATGTGAAAATGAAAGAAAGACAAACAATAAAGTAAGAAAGAAAGTAAAAGCAACAAACAAAAACAACGTGACTGTTAAGGAAAACGGAAAATAAGAGATTGTAAAACAGACAGAAAAATTAATAAATAAGTGTAAGTCTCGAAAACGTCGGAAAAAAGCACAAAAAAATGAAGATATTCAAAATGGAGATGGGAGTGCAAAAGAAGAGAGTCTGCTTGAAACTGGTTAGTATTAGGGTGATTTTCCAAAACAATAAACTCTTAACCTGGACTAAACGTAAAGAATGGCGTGCATTTTTACTGAGAGCACGTGCCTCACTAGCACGTGACGTTAATCAACGAATCGTTGATTCGATTTGAGAACAAGCGCAAGAATATTCTATTAGATAGTGCTTTAGAGAAACTTTGTCTTTAAAGTTATCCAAATGTTTACTTCTCAAAGACGCAGTAAAAATAACCCTTAATTTACGCAGATAAATTACATTTTTTTGGCTACTTGCAAATGAAAACATTTACTTACTAGTTATAAAAGAGCTGCGCGATAATATTTAACTTAGAAACTTGGTGGAATTTTTTATTTGTGTAGTTAATGGCCCTTTAATTATTTATTTTCTCCAGTTAAAAACCACAGCTAGTCTTTGATTAATTCTGATTCAATTTTAGTTTAATAAAGTTTTATGACGTTTTTTTTATATTTCGCATAAACTCAGGCATCAAGCTGTTCAAGTTAGCCTATTTTGCTACTAAAACACACAACTTAATTAATTAAACGAAGCTTTTACGATCAACTTTTTCTTGTCATTGTAAGAAACATTGAGTCATATAGGTGCCTTTGAAAAATCATTTATATGAGTAGAAAATATTAAACCAAAGTTAAAATTTTACAAACTACTGAAACCAACGTCACCTCCTTAACAAGCATATTTATACAGTAAAAAAAAAATTAATGCTGGTACCAGTTTAATGTAGGCATATGTGTGATAAACTAACTTACACCAGTCTGTACCTAAATATTGCAAACACAATTTAATAACTTATTTTTTAAACAGAGGTAGCTGATAGATCATCGGTAAGCTTACACAATTACAATGCTCAAATCCGGGGTTCGGTTCCCCGCAGTGATCAGCTCTAAGAAAAAACAACAGCAGTTTGCCTTATTCAGTGATAATTTTACAGACTTACAGTGTTAGATTCCGGGTTTCGATACCCATGGTGGAGATAGCACAAATTGTCCATTGCGCAGCTTTGTGCTTAATAACAAGCAACCCTAAACAGAGTTTCTAACAAACCTAAATAAATCTATACAATTCATTACATATTATTGACTAAACTGAACTACTAACAAACCTAAATAAATCTATACAATTCATGTAAGTAGTTCAGTTTAGTCAATAATAGGAATTATGATTTTATTCTTTATTTCGTGTTTTTTACAAGTATTTTTATTTTAAATCTCTGTTATATTATTACATGGCTATTTGAAAATAAAGTTTTCGGCTGACCACCAAAACCATGAGCGGATCAAATCAACATTAATGTACCGAAATTAAATTCTATTACTAGAAAATTTACAATGTACAGTAGTTTACAATAAAGAAAAAAACTCACATTTTACACTTTAAGTTTTGTAAACTCTTCAGTTTGCTCTTTACGCAACATTCTAAGTAGCTCAAAAACACTTTCCGCCAGATACGCTGTGAAGTAAAAACAATAAAGTTATAATTAAAACAAGGTCTTAGATTGAATATTTGTATTTTAAACTGACATTCCTGTGTAAACATCTGTAAACTATTGATATAAAAAATATAAGACAAAGTAATGTGAATTAAATGGAATACGAATGTGTCCTATAGATTAATTGAATATTATAATATTAGAAAATTATTGAGTGATTGGACTCTACAGATAATTATTTAGAATTGTTGTTTGACAGAACATTTAATGTTGTATACTTCCTGTTTCAAAAAACAGTGCTAACTTAATAGATATCAGAGTTTATTTTGTAGACTTGCTGTTTCACAAAACTATGCTAACTTAATGGATATCAGAGTTTATTTTGTAGAATTGCTGTTTCACAAAACAATACTAACTTAATGGATATCAGAGTTTATTTTGCAGACTTTCTGTTTCACAAAACAATACTAACTTAATGGATATCAGAGTTTATTTTGTAGACTTGCTGTTTCACAAAACAATACTAACTTAATGGATATCAGAGTTTATTTTGTAGACTTGCTGTTTACACAACATAACAGAATAATTATATTGCAATATTTACCATGAATGGTAAACAAAACGTCAGTAAAGCTATTAAAGAAGCATCACAATATACCACAAAAACAGAAAACCTCACCAAACAGTATAGATTGATGTATGTTTCTTAGATTTATTATGTGTTCTTTCCTTAAATAACGATTACTGTTATTACAGTTCATTCAATCTAAACCTGTAGAAACGTATTGCTCTCTCTTCCAGTACAGTGGTCAGTGTTACATAGCTTTATATCTACATGCACATCTGTTGTTGTTTGTTTCAACACAAGAAGTGTCAGTTACACCTCTACTAGTCAAATTATTGTGCTTAGAAAACAAAGGTGAAACAATCGTCACGATGCTGCTTCATCTTGTACTGCCTGTCGTACGATGTGTGACGCGTGTCACAGGTTACACCTCTTCGTCTAGTATGGAGAATATTTACTCCGCTCTGACTTCTGACATCCCCTATGGAATAAGCTGACACGTATTTTAGAGGCGCAGTTCTGTAAACGCTCAAATGTGAAGTTGTTGAGGTCAGCAAAGAGAGCAGTGGTGGCGGGAGTATAGGCAGCGGCAAGACTTAGAGCCAGTGGGGTTGGCTTGACCAATTGGTTTTTGGATATAGCATGGTTTAAATTCGGGTCAATGGTCAGATTTTTATGAATTTCCATGCTAGAGACATAAAATTGGAAAATGAAACAGAAAACTATAGATTAGATATAACAGAAAGGTATGGTAGCACAGCAAACAAATCCGAAACATTAACTCAAAAGATAATTTAAAAAAGATAAATATAGTATTTTACTTCAGGTAATATTAACTCAAAAGATAATTTAAAAAAGATAAATATGTCTTTTACTTCAGGTAATATTAACTCAAAAGATAATTTAAAACAGATAAATATGGTCTTTTACTTCAGGTAATATTAACTCAAAAGATAATTTAAAAAAGATAAATATAGTCTTTTACTTCATGTAACTAAACTTCGTTTTAAGTTTAATGCGTTGAGAGAAAATAGTAGATTTTGAGAGGAATTTGAATTTGTTTAAATAATTATATAAAGATACAAAAAAGAAAGAAAATAATTTCTTTCTGAGAAAATAGTTTTTTTGTGTATAATAAACAATTATAAATATATTTTAGATTATTTATACCAATCTTATGGATTTAAAAAATGTTTAAAGTAAAATCACAATTAGAGTTAGGTGTTTGGAGTTTCACGTTAGAAGAGACGGAAGACAAAACAATATTCAGGAGATACTATTGCCTGGCATACGACTCCTGGTGATAAAATAAGCAAACATCCATAATTCAGAATAAAAAGTTGGTAAACAACGATTTATAATCATAATGAAGTGATTTATTTTGGGGAGAACATACTACGTGTTTCGACAGAACATTGGTCTGTCTTTATCAGGTATGACATCTGTGCTTCCTTACTCAAGTATCATTATTCAGAGAATGAGATACTGCAGGTCAAAACGCAAAGTATTATTACATCATTAGCAATATTTATCATACAGTCCTCAAGGCTCAGAATAATGAATTTAATCTGAACAATTATTATGAAAATCAGGTGTTAACAATATTATAACGCAATATTTTTTTTTCCCTAAACAAACTTTAAACCGCTTGTCAACGTTCGTAGTTTATAAATAATTTTGAAAGGTATTAATTCACATTGTGAGCTTTAATATTAAGTTTTAGTTTTTACATGTATCTACATCTAGAAGAGCGTTTTAGGTTGGCGATATTAATTACTGGATTACTTTGAAGTTCTGATCTATGAAAGTGGCTTCTTTAATCAGAAGTTAATGATAATTTATGAGTTAGATATCAGTCTCTAAAGTTTGCTTAAACTAGTATAGTTAGTAACTAAACAACTGTAATTTCTTTAGTAAAGTAGTGTATAGAAGTGTGCCTATTAAAGTACATACTATCTGGTAAGCACCACATTTTGTTTCCACAAAATATGATCAGTTTTAGTAGGTGTCGCTCATATACTTAAACACCTATTCGTTTGGCTTGTTTTTTTTATATTATCGTTATGGTTATTATTGAGTAAATACAGAGACTGTGAATGTTTATATATCTAAGAATCCACGCCTTTAATTAAGTAGAAGTTACTTTAAAACTGTTAAATCTGTAGGTGGTAATGATTGTACATGATAACATTGTGGATTCCTCTAAAAACATATTGCTCAAGTGGGCACCATTTTTACTTGCACACTACCCAATGTGCGTGCATCAAGTGTAAACAGGGCGTGATAAATTGCTGATAAAAGTTGATTCAGACCAATCTTAGATAACGTCCTTTGTGTCGTCATAATTATTGCCATATGGTAGGTAGTATAAGTGTGTTCCCAACCACAGCGGGATGGTAACATCATTTTGTAATGAAGATTTGGGCTCTGTGTGTGTTATTTGACATTGAAAATCTTACGTACATGAAACAGAACTGGCAATTCAATTACAATGTATGTTTCTAAAGTAACCTTGGTGCCTATAATTGCTCGAATACGTGCTACAAAAATCAATTTTTGTTTCTAATAAACATAGCAGTCGAAAAATAAATTCATAAATACAACAAACCGTAAAGTACAGTTAAAATACACACCACAAACTATATTTTACAGATGTGCTAAAACAAGATTCGTATTTTTCAAAGAGCGACTGTCTGCAAAAAGGTTACATCAAAAATAATTCTTATTGTTGTAATTCTTCACTAATTAGGTTACATCAAAAATAATTGTTATGGTTGTAATTCTTCACCAATTAGGTTACATCAAAAATAATTGTTATTGTTGTAATTCTTTAGCAATTACGTTATATCAAAAATAATTGTTATTGTTGTAATTCTTCATCAATTAGGTTACATCAAAAATAATTCTTATTGTTGTAATTCTTTAGCAATTACGTTACATCAAAAATAATTGTTATTGTTGTAATTCTTCATCGATTTTCTGCAACTCTATAAGATAAAAATTACTTCATAATATTTTTGTTAATAAATTTCATTAATCAGTGTTTTGGAATTGTACATGGTA
>NW_013677000.1:12398-16304 GCF_000517525.1 Limulus polyphemus | reverse complement strand
GTTGGGTAGGCCTTGTGTGCCATACTTTCCAAATCCTGTGCCAGCTCTTGCAGGCTCTCCCCTTTAGCACGGACTCTCGTCCTAATCCTAGCCCTGTAGACTTCAGACTGATTTTGGGTTCCATACCCGAGTTCTAGAGCCGCTACCAGTGCTCTATAGTTGTGCCTGTCGTCTGCTGACAACTGTCCAAGTATTTCCAGTGGTTGTCCGTTCAGGCTCGTTGCCAGATATACTGCATTCTGCTCCTCTGTTCCTCTATTCATCTCTGCCAGGAGCTCAAATTGTGCTCTATATGCTTCTCACAGTGCCTTCCCATCGAATTACTGTGGCTTCCTTCATAGTAGATCACCCCTATTACTGACATTCATATCTGGGATGTGACTTCTAACAAGACTGAAGATGTCTGCATTAGGGTTTAGCTGCGGAGTCTGGAAGGGGTTTGCCTTTGTCTGGGGCTGATTATGTCGATGGTTAATGTATTCTCCTTGTGTAAAAAACAATAAATCATCATTTAATGTATTTAATTCGCTTTGAAATTTACTAATGTTTTCCATTTGTGTTTCCTTTCATTTTCCAGTTGTCACTGCTATAGTCTCTCTTCTTGTTTATGTTCTCGTTCTTCTTGTTTCTTTTCTTTTTTCCTCCAAGAGCTATTGTAATTTCTTTTATTTATTTTGCTGTTCGAGTTGCCACTGTTGCAGGTTTACTTGCCACTGTTGTTGTCTCTCTTCTTGTTTCTTTTCTTTTTCCTCCAACAACTGCTGTAATCTCTCTTGTTTAGTTTGTTGTTCGAGCTGCCACTGTTGCAGGTTTTCTTGCCACTACTTTTGTCTCTCTTCTTGTTTCTTTTATTTTTTTTCCAACAACTGCTTTAATCTCTCTTCTTGTTTCTTTTCTTTTTCTTCCAACAACTGCTATAATCTCTTTTTGTTTCTTTTGCTGTTCTTGTATTGCTGCCATCAAATCTGCTAAGCTGTAGTTTGATTTGCCACTTCTCGTTTCCATCTTTTTTTTCTTCTCTTTTTTTTCAGTCCCACTCTCTGACACCCATAAGTTACGTCTCTGTTCGTTTGTTAATTTTCCGTATAATTTATTTCCGATGAAACTTCAGCGACACAAATCCTTTCTTAAATAAAACTAGTTTATTCCCTCTCAATACAACTTTGCAATACACTTAATTTCCACAGTAACTTTAAGTTAAACACACGCTATAATTCACAACGACTCACGCAGTTTACTCCCGCCCTCGGCTCAATTGTCTGTCTCTAACTGTCTGCAGATATCTATATCTATGCCGTCACTTCTCGCCGGTCTTATATATACGAAATAGAGGGCGTCTGGAGAACACTCGAGCCATCACAAACGTTCAAGATACTCATTACGTGTTACTAGGGTCATCACGTGAATTCCGCTGTCGTAACATATACAACTTCACAAAACTAAATATCTAAAGCTAATATTTACAAAAAAGCAGTCTAACTACGAGTGTTTTTCGCAAAAATGTCATGATGTAATAAGCTAAGATGTGTAAGTCGAGTAACTCAAGTATTTGTCACGTGACTGTTATAATATTTAAAACCAAGAAATCTAAGTACGGGTCTTTGTCACGGGAATCTAATAATAATAAAAGTCAAGTTGCTTCGTTCAAGTGTTTGTTACAGGGCTATATATTATTATTAAAACCCTAGAAGTCTAACTCGAGTATTATCAGAGGAATCTAGTAATATTGAAATAAGCAGTCTAACTGAAGCTGTAGCTAAAGTAACAATATAATATTATACGATCATATTAAGTACTCCGATAAGGAAATAAATGAAAGAATGGACGATCAGAAACACTTAGATTTGTTGCAGAAAGTTATCTTGTAGACTAACAGTCAAACGACAGATTAGATAATTATAAATAGAAATTAACTACGGGTAGACATTTTCCTCTTGTTTGTCTATTGCTGCAACGGTTGAATTAAGAGGAATGTGGGAGAAAACATATGCCGTTAACTTGTTTTGATAACAAGTTTAGGCCTATTGGTTTTCAAATATTTCATCTGCTTTTAAACCGTAACTAGATATATACATCTTCTCGCCAAAAAACTGTTTATATCTCGCTTGTTAGTGCATAAGAGATTCAAGTCAGAAACTAGTCAGCTGATTAGTCCCAACAAACAAATCATCAACAGTCAACTTTTAGTCAAGTCGTGGGTCCACAACACAGATCAGCGGGTCATCTTATCAGTCCAAAAGTCATTTATGAGTACATAACACAAATCAGTATGTACACGAGTGTGGCTCGAAGAAAGTGTAATGAGTCAGATAATCTGTTCAGAACACGAATCAATCAGTCAATAAATTGGGAATGTTTAAGATGTAAAACTTCTCGTGTTCTTCATGTACGTTTCCTTCAGGTGTCTGTTTGAAAGAGATAATCCACTCACTAACCTATATAAAAGTCAGTGTGTCGAAATAGGAGGAGTCATAAAAGCCAAATGCATTTATCCAGATGGAATAGTTCTATTACTGTCTGCCCATTACGATTTTAGTGACAGGCGTGCAAGGAGACCGTGAGAGATGGGGAGGATGTCACGAAACCTTATAAGTGTAGTGAGTGTTGGTATAATAAACCTAAAGTAAAGACGTAGTGTGGATCACATAGCCTTGATCCAAGTGCATAATATTTCTAATGAAGTAATAATATCGATTCAGTTTTAAATATAAATCGTTTCTGAATCACTTCTTTCATTAACGGAGATTCTAAGTTACGAAACCAATAAATATTTTTTCCAGTTTTGTTGTCTACACATTTCATTTTATGCTTTCAATACAAATATTAACCACAGTATTAGGTTTTGTTCCTAAGCAACATGACATAAAAGCCATTGTTATTCTATGAATACACCACGTATTCATTTTATGAATGATCTTAATTTTGATTGGCTTACAAAGGAATTTAACGACGTTTGACTGCCTTGACTGCACTTTTTTGCCTCTTTGTTGGTCAAGCTTGATTTCGCAAAACATATTTATTTCAATTAACTATGAAATGTGAGGTTAGAGTATGCTATGAGGTGGGGAAGTGGCATTTCCCCCGTCATTTTTGACGGGCTATACGTTAGCTTATATATAATTAATATTTCCCAAGATGTAAACAATAAGGTTATTGTAATAGTGCTTATGTAAAACAATGTTATAGTAATAATTTCCAAGTATAAAACGATTTTTTATAATCTATATAAATAAACGTCAATATGTGTGTGTATCTGTTCCGTATACGTTTCCACATTTCTTGATCAATCAGCACCAAAATTGACATAGTGATACAATGTTAGTTTTATATAGGGCCGGATTCTTTGCAGTAGGTGTCTGTGACTTGTTGGCGATAAATTTCAACAATAAACGGACAGCACACAATTCACTTGTTTTAAAATAACATATTCAAAACAAGTCAAAAGTATGTACAAAAATCTCGTTACACGATTGGTTATCACAGTTGCATCTAAAGCTTTAAGTAATTCACTTTTCTTGTCAAAAGTCCACACAGGTTAGTTCAGTTATTTTAGAATCCAGTTGACAAAACGAATTATTTTCCTTATCTCTGTGACACTGGGAAACTCACTTTAAAATATCGCCAGTTACGACTAAACTCACGATCACACAGTCTAACTTCACTTTCTGTATCTGCAGGTATTTATAACAAGCGAGAGAAAAATCTAGAAATATCTAGCCCTCTAGTAACAACAATATTACACATAATGAGAAAAAGTAGCTTCGAATAAGGTGATGTCAACAATATTACAAAAGCCTAGTATAACAATTAAACTACATACAAACCCGCGAGCCCGGCATGGCCAGGTGGATAAGGCGCTCGACTCACATTCTGAGGGTCGCGGGTTCGAATCCGCATCCCACCAAA
>NW_013677000.1:8835-11398 GCF_000517525.1 Limulus polyphemus | reverse complement strand
AATGTCTCCTGATTCCATGAAGCTATGTTATGATAAGAGATCTACTGAAGTCAGCTTTGAACCAGGAGAAAAGGTGTGGTTGTATAATCCCAGGAAAACCAAAGGGAAGTCTCCTAAGTTGTCTTCTCGATGGGAAGGGCCATAAGACATTTTGGATCGTCTCTCAGACGTGACTTTCTGAATAAAATGTTGTCGGCGAGGTAAGCCAAAGGTGGTGCATGCCAACAGGCTATGGCATTATCATGGTCTAAGAAATTTCATTTGGAATGAAATGAACAACAGAACAAATGATGCTGCTGAAGACGAGTCACCTGAAAAAACTATTGTCGAAGAAGAAACTCTACCCGGTTTTGAGAGGGAAAACAGTGAAGCCATTAATGAAGTTACTACCACTAATGTGACTGCTACAGATAATGGGACATTTCCTGATGGAGCAGATGAATCCCACGTGAAGCAGAAACCAATGAGACGGAGACTAGTACAAAAGAAGAAAGATCCTGTAAAATTAAGAGACTTTGTTGTATTTTAATTTTATGTTTGTAAGTTCTGTACATTTAATTAAGTTATTGTTAATTATCCATTGGTCTAATGTAAGTGGCACTGTTATGACAGCAGAAGTCACGTGACACTGCTGGCGTGTTAGCACTTGTAGCGTGTGTGATGAGTTTCTCGAATGATCAGGGAAGTCCGAGTGTGATCGAGATTCCCTCTTCATTAGTATATAAGCCTGGCAGAGAAAGCCAGCAGGGATATATGAATGAAGAGAGAGCAGTAGTTACTTTGAGTTCAGTGTAATTTATGATTCTGTTAGTTTTGAGCTAGTGAGCCGTAAAGTGTGTATTTTGCACTCGTAGAGAGCGAAGTTGTGGAGATTGTGAATTGCTGCAATTTATAGCATGTATTATAAAAGGTGTTAAGTTTAAAGTGATGAGAAACGTACTGATTGTGGAACTACTGTGTACTAAAAGTTTGTATCGAGGAAGAATAAACTGGTTTAATCAAGAAAGGCCTTGTATCGCTGAAGATCCCCCGAAAGAATTTCTAATGGAAACAAACAAACAAACAAACAGATACGTAACACTTCAGAAGCAGGTCTTATATAGGGAAGGAAATACAACTACACTAATCCACCTATATAAGATATGAAATATCCAAATAAGTAATTACAATTATTTTTCCTAAAATAAGTTTTAGAAATGATTTTGTATTTTGTATGTCATAATTTTGTTTAAATCACTATTTTTCAAATTTATTTACATACTTTTTATATTTCCTACAAAATAATTGAAAATGCTTTAACAGTTTTCTCATCAAAGCCATTAAGAATCAGTTTATAATATTACGTTTTTGGATAACACAGGACCTATTGGTCCATCTCGACTGTTCCATCCTCTAAACTAATAAATAAATATTAAGAAAATATCTTATAGCCAACACTTATCATTCATATATTTATCAACTTTCTCTTAAACTGACTTAAATTTACTGCATCCACAACACCCGAATGCAACCCATTTCAAAAGCCAAACACCCTGTTAAAAAAATAAAACTGTCTTAGCTGAAGATGACTCCCAACCTGCCAAAATTTATATTTGTGTCTTCTAGTCTTACTATTCTCACTGTTAACTATGAAAAAAATGATACATCAACAATATCAATTCCCTTTACAATCTTAAACACCCTAATCAGATCCCCTCTAACTCTTTTTTTTCTTTCAAGAGAAAACAATTTGGGTGATTTCAACCTTTCCTAGAATGACAATCCCTATGCCACAGTATGCGGCCTAACCAGTGACCTATATAATGACATTTTAACCTCTTTAGACTTTAGATATTTCTGTAGATAAAACCTAAAATCCTATTTGTCCTACCACTAGCAACAGTACTCTGCTTGAATGGCTTTAGAGACTGATCAACTATTACACCAAGGTCCCTTTCTTTCATGACACTGTTAAGGTTATTCCCATCCAAATTATACTTTTAATTCAAATTATGATAACCCACGTGCATTATCTTGCACTTATTATAATCAAAACCCATTTGCCCAACTCACTAAATAATGTTACGCCTCCGTTCGTTAGTTAATTTTCCGTAAAAGTTCTTACCGAAAAAACTTTACTGATACAAATCCTTTCTATAATAAAACTGGTTTATTCTTTCTGAATACAGCTTAGTGATACACTTAATTTCAACATTCGCTCTATAACAATGCTATAATTCACAACGAATGTCTCACGTGCTCAACAATATTCTGTCGGCATACATTCAATTTCTCATTACCTTACGTTGCTTCTTGGCCGGTATTATATATATACAAGACTACCCCAATCTAGTAGTCTCCCGACATTTCATGAAGGTTCGAGAAGGAAGTGGTGTGATACAAGCGTCACGTGACCTGCGTTGTCGTAACACTGCCCCTTCCTTAGTATTGTTCGTCCCAAACAATAGTCACTTACATTAAACCAATAACAATTAACAATACTTTAATTAAATGTAAAGAGCTTACAAACATAAAATTAAAATACCAACAAAGTCTCTTAATTTTACAGGATCTTTCTCTTTTG
>NW_013677000.1:1567-7835 GCF_000517525.1 Limulus polyphemus | reverse complement strand
TTGTGCTTCCATGGGAATGTTCTTTTATCCTTCCCAATTATCTTCTCTGACATAGGGGTATTGTAGTTGATTTAAGTGCTGTGACATGCAGATCAATGGATGTAGCAACACTTACTGGAGTCTGGCCTTTGTTGTTTCCAATCGTCATTTTATCGTCACTTCCTCGGTAGTAGATAGTCCAATCCTAATATGCATTGATCTTCAATGTCAGCCAAGTATACTTTCTGTCTGTTTTTCATGCCCATGAGCTCGATAGTTACCCACACTGGTCCCCACAACCTGGCAGAATGTCCTGTCACACCACAGAGCTTCTGTACAGCTTCTGGTACTCCTTTGTTATCCAGCACCTTGATGCTCACAAGGGTTTGCTGAAATGCAGAATCTATGACAAAGTTACACCTTTGGCCATCCAGCTTCCCTGTCACGTAGATACTATGTGTGGTTGCCATTTTACAGTTAGCTGTTGGGACTTTCACGATGGAGGTTGGTGGGCATCCCTTAGCACCAACCACTACTGGTTTCCCGAAGCTGACTTATTGGTGGTATTTTTCTTACACTGGCTCCTCAGATGTCCTTGCTCTCCACAGTTACAACAGCCTTTCCGGGGAGCAGCCTTTCCTGCTGTATCATCTCCCCTGTGCTGAAGTTTCCAACATTGAGCTCTCTTGTGCCCAGGTTTGTTACAGTGCCAGCAAAGTCCCTCAAACCTCTCTGAAAGCTGACCTTTTCTGGCCTTGAATCCAGATGACTGTACCAACCTCGGTACCTCTGTGCTGGACTTAAATGTAGGATTCAAATTCGAGAGCTCTGCCCATTGCATCCTGCATGGTGGAGGGGTGTGCTTGCTTCACTTGTATCTTTAGTTGTGGACTGTCCAAGGCATCTATGAACTGATCCCTCAGCAACAACTTGAGGAGATCGGGTGGTGCAGTTGGGTAAGCTTTGTGTGCCATGCTTTTCAAGTCCTGTGCCAGCTCTTGCATGCTCTCCCCTTTAGCACGGACTCTCGTCCTAAGCTTAGCCCTGTAGACTTCCGACTGATTTTGGGTTCCGTACTTGAGTTCTAGAGCCACTACCAGTGCTCTATAGTTGTGTCTGTCTTCTGCCGACAACTGTCCAAGTATTTCAGTGGTTGTCCCTTCAAGC
The DNA here is from genome assembly GCF_000517525.1 of Limulus polyphemus. Lineage (NCBI taxonomy): Eukaryota > Metazoa > Arthropoda > Merostomata > Xiphosura > Limulidae > Limulus > Limulus polyphemus. The sequence continues at coordinate 6,689 of NW_013677000.1, read as the reverse complement.
TCGTTGCCAGATATACTGCTTTCTGCTCCTCTGTCCATCCGATCATCTCTGCCAGTAGCTCAAATTGTGCTCTATACGCTTCCCACGGTGCTTTCCCATCGTCTTCCTGTGGCTTCCTTCATACTGGATCACTCCTATTACTGACATTCATATCTGGGATGTGACTTCTAACAGGGCTGAAGATGTCTGCATTAGGGTTTAGCTGCGGGGTCTGGAAAGGGCTTGCCATTGTCTGGGGCTGATTAAGTCGATGGTTAATGTATCCTCCTTGTGTAAAAGACAATAAATCATCCTTCAATGTATCTAATTCGTTGTTAAATTTACTAATGTTTTCAATTTATACTTTTTGCCACTGTTGTTGACTTTCCTTTAGTTGCTGCTGACTTTTCTGCAACTGTTGGAGACTTCTTCCTGTTTATTTTTTTTCTCTTCCATCCACTGCTGTAGTGTCTCTTTTTGTTCATTTTCTTTCTCCTCCAACCACTGCTGTAATCTCTCTTCTTGCTTCTTTTTTTTGTTTTCCTCCAACAACTGTTGTAATTTCTCCTCTTGTTTCTTTTCTTTTTCCTCTAACAACTGTTGTAATTTCTCTTCTTGTTTATTTTCTTTCTCCTCCAACAACTGCTGTAATTTATCTTCTTGTTTATTTTGTTGTTCGAGCTGCCACTGCTGCAGGCTTTCTTGCAACTGCTGTTGTCTCTCTTCTTGTTTTTTTCTTTTTCCTCCTACCACTGCTGTAATTTCTCTTCTCGTTCTTCTTGTTTCTTTGCTGTTGTTGTATTGTTGCCATCAAGTATGCTAAACTGTAGTTTGATTTGCCGCCTCTCGTTTTCATTTTTTTTTTCTGTTCTACTCTCTGACACCAATTTGTTACGCCTCTGTTCATTAGTTAATTTTCCGTAAAAATTCTTACAGAAGAAACTTTACCAGTACAAGTCCTTTCTTAAATAAAACTGGTTTATTCTTTCTGAATACACATTTGCGATACACTTAATTTCAACAGTCGCTCTATAACAACGCTATAATTCACAACGAACGTCTCACGTACTCAACAATATTCTGTCAGCATACATTCAATTACTCATTACCTTACGTTGCTTCTTGGCCGGTTTTATACATACAAGACTTCCCCAATCTAGTAGTCTCCCGACATTTCATGAATGTTCGAGAAGGAAGTGGCGTGATACAAGCGTCACGTGACCTGCGTTGTCTTAACAATAATCTAAATCCTTTTGTAAATCAGCAGCATCCTCTTCACAGCTAGCAACACCCAAGATCTGCAAATTTAAGTATTTTATTGACCATTTTTTCATCTATGTCTTTGATGTAAATCAAAAAGAGCAAAGGTCCTAAGCCTGAGCCCTGAGGCTCCAGTTTGACTGAATTCCATTTGCAACAACCCTCTGCTGTCTTCCATCCACCCACTCTTCTATCCAATTTGCTAACACCTATAGAGATAATTTTTTACAAGCCTTTTATGTGGCACCTTGTCAAATGCTTGCTCAAAATCCATATACACCAAATCTACCCTCTTACCCTCAACTATATAAGCTGTAATATTTTCAAAGAATATCAAAAGATTTGTAAAGCAAGATTTTACCTTAACGAAACCATGTTGACTAGCCAACAAAATTATAAACTTTGTTGGATGACTTTGAAAAACATCTTTTACCAGACTTTCCAAAACTTTTCCCACAACTGATGTTAGACTAATGGGTCTATAATTACTGGGACAATTTTTATCAACTCCCTTGAAAACAGGAATTACATTAGCTAACTTTAAAGCCTCTGGTACCTGCCCACTATTCAAGGGCTGACAAAAAATAGTAGTAAGTGGCTCACATATCGAATCTTTAACCTCCTTCAAAACCCTTGGCGAAATATTATCTGGCCCCAGGAGCCTTATCGTTCTTTAAATTTCCCAATTTTTTCTTAATCAGCTTAGAATTAATCCAGTCATTTTGTTTCATCTTGTTTCCATATATTAACTGTTCAAGATGTGGAATACTACTTTAGTCTTTGTTAGTAAAAAGCAAGATTGAATAACCCAGCCATCTCATAATCATCAGATACGAGCCTTCCTTTATCATCCCTCAAGGTCCAACCCCCATCCTAACAGTTTGTTTACTCTCAATGTATGTAAAGAAATCCTTACAGTTAATTTTTTTTTCAGCCAACCTTTTCTCATACATCCTTTTTGATGTCCTAATTTCCTGTTTCACCAACTTTCTTGATCTTCTATAATCTTCTAAATCTCCTGTCATATCAATGAATTTAATTTTCTTAAATTTTAACTCTTATACTCTTTGTGAGCCTACCTGGTTTTTTACTTGCAGCTGTCCTTCACTTTCTATAAGAAATATGTTTACCTTCAATATTTCAAAATTTATTTTTAGAAATTTTCCACATTTTATCAGTGTCTCCAAATAACTCAGCTGCCCAGTTCACAACAGATAATTCTTGTCGCATCCCTTCAATATTTCCTATTTTGAAATTTCTAAACAAAATATCATTATTCCTTATCTCCATATGCAGCAAAACATTGAACCTAACAGAGCAATGATCACTTGTACCCAGATGTTCCCCAATTTTCACCCTATCACTCATTTCTATATTTGAAGTTAACAATTAATCTAAAATGGCATTGTTTCTACAAAGTCATCTTGAACAGTTTCCAAAAGCCTTTTTTCTTCATGGATTAACTCCAGCATTTCCCAATCTATATGCCTGAAATTAAAACCACCCATAATTATTACTTCATCAACAGCTAAAATATCAATCTCACAGTAGAGATTCTCACTAATTTCATCATTATCATTTAGTGGTCTATAACAAATTCCCACTAACACCCTTTTACCTTTATATCCACTAACAGAAACCTAAATGGATTCAATCTCCTTGCTATTATCTTTGATATCCTCAACTTCAACAGGATGTTACTCACATTTTACATATAAAGCCACTCCCCCCCCCATTCTTTAATGCTCTTAAATTGCCTTTAACCTCATATTTAAAAGAAATTTTTGTCATAAAAATCATCTATGTATAACCATGTTTCAGTTATTCTCATTATATCAAAATCCTTCATTCCTAGCAATGCTGTAAAGTCGTCTATTTTATTTCTTATACTTCTAGCATTACAATACTGTTACGAAAGTGGGGGTCACGTGACGAGTATTCTAGAAGATTCGCTAGTGTGTTACGACAGCGTTGCGTCAACTGACGCTGGTAGCACGTGTTGGGAGTCTTAGAAGTTTCTAGAACAGGCAGTATTATCGTATATAAGTGCGCTAGACAGTGAGAGACAGACGGAGTCGAAGCAATAGCGGAGACAAAGACACAGACGTAGCGGAGACGAAGCAGGCAGAAAGAAAGAAAGACAGCGGTTACGGTCGGCGGGAACTGAGGATAGCAGACACAGAGATCGGAACTATAGTTTGCGGGGACGGACAATTAAGTCTAAGCGCGATAGAAAGTGAGTGAATTGTTGTGAACTATAGTGTGTGTAACTGTGAAAATTAAGTACATTACAAAGTTGTATTGAGGAAGAAAAAACAAGTTTTATAAAGAAAGGACTTGTATCGTAGAAGAATTAACAAACATACAGAGACGTAACAATACTAACAATTAAGCCTACCCTTATAACTACTTCTAATTCTACACTCATTTCCTATGCTAAACTTTTCTCTGCTCTTATTCATTTTACATTTAGTTTATCATAGCTCTCACCACTGTCTAGTCTTAATTTAAAACTTCCCTTATACTGTTACAACTGAATTAATAACCGTAGCAAACAAGCCAGACCCTACCTTATTTAAACATAATTCATCCATTCCAAAAAGCTCCCTCCTACCATTGAACTGACCCAAGAGGTCCAACCAACCAATCTGCTCATCTTTACGTACTAGCCTAAGCCTACATTTAGGCCTAGTGACCATTAAATAATTTCATTCCCAAAGTTAATTCTGGGTAGTATCCCTGACAAAATTAAGTTATAATCTTTACCTTTAAATGCCTTTAACTGTATAACTGTAGGATAAATGTTACCAATGTAATTACTTATTACTGGAATATTAATACTAATAAAATCGTTTATACATGTTTATCATGTATGTTAAGGAAAATAATTCTTGATTTGAAAAATTATTTATAAATCTATTTCCGTAATAATAAAGATATTATTATTCATTAGCAGCATAGCTTGAATAATTAGAACCCATCAGTATACCTACTATTTGTTTATAAACGTACTTATCAAAATAAATATAATTATTATATATATACAAAAACTCCATATGTTTCTGATATCGTTAGCAGTAAAAGTTTGTTTTCCGGTGTCTATGGGTAGATCTATAAATTCATCGATTTACGAGTTTATCACTATTAGTACTACCAAATCATTACGTGGTATAAATGTAAACTACAAAATAAAATTATATATTTGAATTGTATCTGCTAAATGTGTTTTATTTACATTTTCTAGAGTTTTAAAGACGGGTTCATTATCTTTAATTATCCAGAAATCATGTTTATTACTTGAATTTTGTAGTAATTCAACAAATAACCGATTCAATAATTTACTTAATAAAACTGCACGTTGTTTCAGTATAGTATTGTTGCGTATCTGCTCGTTTGTTAATTTCTTGTATAAATTCTTTCGGAGGAACTTCAGCGATACAAGTCCTTTCTTAATTAAAACTAGTTTATTCTTTCTGGATACAATTATGTAACACACAGAATTTACACAGTCACTTTAAACTTAACAACCTTTATTACACACGCTATAAATTACAGTGGTTCACACATTTTACTTACGGTGCCTTCTGTTCGCTTGACTCAATTATCTATCTCTTCAATCTATCTGCATATCTATGTCACTTCAATCGCACTTGTTTTTCTCGCCAGGCTTATATACTAAAAAAGAGGGTTTCTCGAACAAACTAGAGTTGCCAGGAAAATTCATGATCCTTCGAGAAACTCCAGCGCGCATGCTCCCAGCGTCGGGTGACTTCCGCTGTCGTAACAGTATTTAGTGAAATAGAAATAAAACGAAATTTATTGGGAGATTTAGGTATAATATATTGTTGCGTCAGCGAGGTCACGTGACTAGTATCAAGCCACG
>NW_013677000.1:0-660 GCF_000517525.1 Limulus polyphemus | reverse complement strand
ACTGAGTATTGTTAAAGTCGACCACGTGAGACGTTCGTTGAGAATTATAGCGTTTGTTATAGCGCGACTGTTGAAATTAAGTGTATCGCAAAGTTATATTCAGAAAGAATGAACCAGTTTTATTTAAGAAAGAACTTGTGTCGGAACGAATTTACGGAAAATTAACTAACGAACGGATAGGTGTCAGAGAGTGGGATAAAAAAAATGGAAACGAGAAGTGGCAAATCAAACTACAGATTAGCCAATTTGATGGCAGCAATACAAGAGCAGCAAAAGAAACAAGAAGAACAAGAAAAGAAACAAGAAGAGAGACAACAGCAGTTGCAAGAAAACCTGCAACAGTGGCAGCTCGAACAGCAAAATAAACAAGAGAAATTACAGCAGGTGTTGGAGGAAAAAGAAAAGAAACAAGAAGAACGAGAAAAGAAACAAGAAGAGAGATTACAGCAGTTGTTGGAGGAAAAACAAAAGAAACAAGAAGAGAGATTACAGCAGTGGCAACTAGAACAAGAAAGGAAACAGGCAGAAAGTCTCCAACAGTTGCAGGAAAGTCAGCAGCAACTACAGGAAAGTCAACAACAGTGGCAAGAAGTACAAGTGGAAAACAATAGTAAATTTAAAAGCGAATTAGATACGTTAAAGGATGATTTATTGTCTTTT
>NW_013676999.1:11381-14299 GCF_000517525.1 Limulus polyphemus | reverse complement strand
TTTGTTTGTTGGAACGTTGTATCAATTAATTTAGTTTGTTTGAACGTTGTATCAATAGAATTAGTTTGTTTGAACGTTGTATCAATAGAATTATTTTGTTTGTTTGAACGTTGTATCAATACATTTATTTTGTTTGTTTGAACGTTGTATCAATAGAATTAGTTTGTTTGAACTTTGTATCAATAGAATTAGTTTGTTTGAACGTTGTATCAATAGATTAGTTTGTTTGTTTGAACGTTGTATCAATAGAATTAGTTTGTTTGAACTTTGTATCAATAGAATTAGTTTGTTTGAACGTTGTATCAATAGATTAGTTTGTTTGTTTGAACGTTGTATCAATAGAATTAGTTTGTTTGTTTGAACGTTGTATCAATAGAATTTGTTTGTTGGAACGTTGTATCAATAGATTTATTTTGTTTGTTTGAACGTTGTATCAATAGAATTAGTTTGTTTGTTTGAACGTTGTATCAATAGATTTAGTTTGTTTGAACGTAGTATCAATAGATTTAGTTTGTTTGAACGTAGTATCAATAGAATTAGTTTGTTTGAACGTTGTATCAATAGATTTATTTTGTTTGAACGTTGTATCAATAGAATTAGTTTGTTTGAACGTTGTACCAATAGAATTAGTTTGTTTGAACGTTGTATCAATAGAATTAGTTTGTTTGAACGTTGTATCAATAGAATTAGTTTGTTTGAACGTTGTATCAATAGAATTAGTTTGTTTGCTCTTTTTCTAGTTGAACACTGTGTCAATAGAGTTTGTTTTATATACGAGTTCTAATTTTGTGTTAGTGGAGTTTGTTTGAACGTTGTATCAATAGAATTAGTTTGTTTGAACACTGTATCAATAGAATTAGTTTGTTTGTTGGAACGTTGTATCAATAGAATTAGTTTGTTTGAACACTGTATCAATAGAATTAGTTTGTTTGTTGGAACGTTGTATCAATAGAATTAGTTTGTTTGAACACTGTATCAATAGAATTAGTTTGTTTGTTGGAACGTTGTATCAATAGAATTAGTTTGTTTGTTTGAACACTGTATCAATAGAATTAGTTTGTTTGAACGTTGTATCAATAGAATTAGTTTGTTTGAACGTTGTATCAATAGAATTAGTTTGTTTGAACACTGTATCAATAGAATTAGTTTGTTTGAACGTTGTATCAATAGAATTAGTTTGTTTGAACATTGTATCAATAGAATTAGTTTGTTTGCTACAGGGAGATCTTATATCATTGTTGGTGCAATAGTAACACATAACTCATTCTTTTAAACTTATTTATTGAAAATAAAGCATCATCACACTGGATGGTTTATTTTATAGGCCATACGCAACTTTTTTTTCTCACACTTTATTTAAATAGACACCATTTTTTCATATATATGACTTAAAACCCATATTGCCCTTGCCTATCCATTTCCATTATATTAAAAACCCAGATTTATAGGTTATATTATGGAGCAGAAAACAGAAGTTATCCTTATCAGGAACTATAAATAACAAACAGAATAGTCTGTTTTATTTTAATACCAGAAAATAAAATTCTATTACTATGAATTGTGTGTTTTTCGCAGTAGACTTATTCTACTATTTTATGGGGCTCCAACCTCCCTTATCAGAATTGCCACCTCATTTAACACTTCTCTCAATTCATCAAGACAAGCACTTAAAGTGCTATATACGGATCCATAAACGGGTCCACATTCTAGATTTTATAAAGTCAAAGCAATATACGCTTTATACGGACAGTCCCATTTATATGGCGTTGAACAAGTAATTAATGATAGATCTTTCTAGACCTATAATCGTACATTCCAGCCACCATAACGTACGGTTCTTGGATGTGTATTCAACGTCTGAAAACGCTAATATGAATATGCTGTTATACTAACAAATAAAAGGACTTGGGCTTAATGAGAGCGCCCACATCTGATTTATTAAAGTTCCCAAACACACACTAATATAGGAGCGAGGCTATCAGTGAAGCAACGTTTATAAAGTAATGAAATTTGTACCGAGTTCTCCAATTTAATGTCCACAAATAGCTTTACTGGAGACGGCCAGTTGGTAATAAGTTTGTACAGACAGAGATTTGTTACTTCAGAGATTCAAAGCGCTAATCGCATGGTGGCAGTAGGTGAAGGCTACTAAAGTTCTTTCGACATTATTAACTCCACATATTCATATAAATACATACAAACATGAATACAGCTACAAAATGAAATATGAGATAGAAACTCGGTGTTTTCACAAACGTAATGAATTAGAGCTGATATAATACTTGCAGAGCATCATAGCCACGAAGTTCATGTTACTGAACTATTCTTAAACATCATAACCATCAAGTTCATGTTACTGAACTATTTCTAAACATCATAACCACCAAGTTCATGTTACTGAACTATTCTTAAACATCATAACCACCAAGTTCATGTTACTGAACTATTTCTAAACTAACAGCACGGGTTGGTTTATCATCAAAAACATGAATATATACAGTTAGTAATTGTAGAGCATCATAACCACCAAGTTCATGTTACTGAACTATTTCTAAACTAACAGCACGGGTTGGTTTATCATCAAAAAACATGAATATATACAGTTAGTAATTGTAGAGCATCATAACCACCAAGTTCATGTTACTGAACTATTTTTAAACGAACAGTGCGAGTTGGTTTATCATCAAAAACATGAATATATACAGTTAGTAATTGTAGAACATCATAACCACAAGTTCATGTTACTGAACTATTTATAAACATCATAACCACCAAGTTCATGTTACTGAACTATTTCTAAACTAACAACACGGGTTGGTTTATCATCAAAAACGTGAATATATACAGTTAATAATTGTAGAACATCATAACCACCAAGTTCATGTTACTGAACTATTTCTAAACTAACAACACGGGTT
>NW_013676999.1:0-10484 GCF_000517525.1 Limulus polyphemus | reverse complement strand
GAGCATCATAACCACCAAGTTCATGTTACTGAACTATTTCTAAACTAACAGCACGGGTTGGTTTATCATCAAAAACATGAATATATACAGTTAGTAATTGTAGAGCATCATAACCACCAAGTTCATGTTACTGAACTATTTTTAAACGAACAGTGCGAGTTGGTTTATCATCAAAAACATGAATATATACAGTTAGTAATTGTAGAACATCATAACCACCAAGTTCATGTTACTGAACTATTTTTTAACGAACCGTTCGGGTTGGTTTATCATCATGATGTTAGAAAATCACGTATGTTCAAAAATCAATTTAACCCAAATATAAGAAACCCTATAAACCCGCACGCTTTCCAAATATGGACTTTTAATCTTCAGGAGAAAACAGTTTGTCCCTGACGAAGAAAAGTCCATCTCTCGAAAGCGTCCGGGTTATCGGGTTTCGGATCTTTATATAAAATAAACAAAATATTTTTAACATACACAGATAAACTGTTTATTGATGTTTATCCTTACTTTTGGTTACTCTTTAAAATTAGAAATATACGTAAAATTAATATATATATACTATGTTGTCCATTCCAACAAATCAGGAAGTTGACACATTGTAATCCAGAAATATAAGTTCAGTTTCAGCACACGTTACAGTTAATACTACAAATAAATCATTGTTTAAGGGATTTTAAATTATTTAGATACAATTAAGGAAATTCTTCTTGCAGTCTGAAGAGAGCAGCTTAGTGAATGCGGTTTAACCATTGGACAGATCTGTAATGTCGCTGTTGCTAGGGCCATAATATAATTTGAAAGAGTGTAAATGTTGTTATTTGGTTGTTCTGCTGAGACCATTTAATGCCGAGCCTCTTTGGAAATGTAACACTATTCGTTTCTTGTTTTTTTCTCTATGGCTCCAAATTTAAAAAATAGCAGGAGAAATTTCGCCCACTTTTGAAATGCTTGCTGAGCTCCAGTAGAGTTTTCATAAAACAACACTAGCTATAAGAACAAAACAGTGAAATATGGACTTGTGTAATCTCGACGAATGGTAAGTCAGTTTGAAGAGAGCTTTTAGCTCACTGAAAAATGTAAAGCTCTAAACTATAATAAACGTTTTACCGCTGACTGTCTTTACTGTGAAGAGGTGGCTAATACAGTAAAATGATTTAATATACATGGATGAACTTTACACCGAGTCTCATAAAGGAAGCACTTGTAACTAGCCAATTAAAACCTTCTTGAAAGATGAACTGAGAATTAAGTGTTTTGTTAAACACGAGAGGTCGTTATCTTTCCCTTTGTTAAACATAGAAATGTTTGTAATTTACATGAAACATCAGGTTGTTTATTAACATGTGCACATTATAAACCTATATTTTACATGAAACCTTAACTTTGTAATGAACATGAGTTCATTATGAACCTACGGTTTATATAAAACCTTAACTTAGTTACGAACATGAGTTCATTATGAACCTACGGTTTATATAAAACCTTAACTTAGTTACGAACATGAGTTCATTATGAACCTACGGTTTATATAAAACCTTAACTTAGTTACGAACATGAGTTCATTATGAACCTACGGTTTATATAAAACCTTAACTTAGTTACGAACATTCGATTTTCATTTACGGCATAGTTTTTACTTCACTTTGTATGATCATAAGCTACATATTTGCTGCTGTCGTAACATTCACAAGGGCAGACAGCGTCGAAAACAAAGGTAACTATAAATTGTGACTGGAATTGGATACATTAACCAACTTCTATAGACCATGAACGAAAGAAAGCCGTATCTATTAGTTTCCTGGCTGATATCTTAGTTTTATATATCTTACACATTGATATTGTCTGATATTGTTGCACCAATGCAAACACAATTGTACACGTACATCAGTTTGCGTCAGATAAAACCAATACCTTCCCAACCCCTTTCCAATAAATTAGAAAATACCACTTCTCTTCCTGAGGATTAGGAAGTAACAATCTTCTTCCACAAGATTAGGAGGTACCATTCCTTCTTCCCGATGATTAGAAAGTAACAATCTACTTCTGGAAGATTAGGAGGTACCAGTCCTCTTCTGGAATATTAAGAAGTAACAATCTACTTCCGGAAAGATAGGAGGTATCAGTCCTCTTCTAGAAGATTAAGAAGTAACAATCTACTTCCGGAAGGATAGGAGGTACCAGTCCTCTTCTGGAAGATTAGGAGGTAACAATCTACTTCCGGAAGATTAGCAGGTACCAGTTCTTTTCCAGACTTCTGTTAGTCCTCTACTGTGTAGGTGTTAGGACTTCTGTTAGTCCTCTACTGTGTAGGTGTTAGGGCTTCTGTTAGCCCTCTACTGGATATTTAACGTTATATTATAATTCATTTAGTAATATACTGAAGGTTTTTAAGATACAGATGGTATTTGTTCGTGTCACTCGTAAGAATCTATTACCGAGAAACGCTGTTCGCGTGTTAGGTTGATTAAATTTTCATAATGGTTAACTCTAAATCTAATGAAATAGAAATAAAATAATATTCATGAACTTTTGATGACTGAGAAAATAAAATGATGGTTAGGCAATCACTAGATTTAAGCTTAGCGTTTCACGTACTTGTTGATTAAAGACGTTACGCCATATTTTTAGCTGGAGGAAAACGGAGATGTTATTTTCGGCTTTGATAGGAATGTAACGTAACCCGGTGAACCAATGAGGAGAGGCTTACTCAGTCAACTCAACCCGGTGAACCAATGAGGAGAGGCTTACTCAGTCAACTCAACCCGGTGAACCAATGAGGAGAGGCTTTCTCAGTCAACTGATTAGTAACCAATGAGGAGAGGCTTAACTCAGTCAACTCAACCCGGTGAACCAATGAGGAGAGGCTTACTCAGTCAACTGATTAGTAACCAATGAGGAGAGGCTTACTTAGTCAGCTACTCAGTAACCCATGAGGAGAGGCTGGCTCAGTCAGCTGCTCAGTAACCAATGAGAAAAGCCTTACTCAGTCAGCTGCTCAGTAACCAATGAAGAGATGTTTACTTAGAGGAGAGGCTTACTCAGTCAGCTGATCGGTAACCAATGAGAAAAGCCTTACTCAGTCAGCTGCTCAGTAACCAATGAAGAGATGTTTACTTAGAGGAGAGGCTTGCTCAGTCAGCTGATCAGTAACCCATGAGGAGAGGCTTGCTCAGTCAGCTAATCAGTAACCCATGAGGAGAGGCTTGCTCAGTCAGCTGATCATTAACCAATGAGAAAAGCCTTACTTAGTCAGCTGATCGGTAACCAATGAGAAACGCCTTACTCAGTCAGCTGATCAGTAACCAATGAGAAAAGGCTTATTCAGTCAGCTGCTCAGTAACCAATGAAGAGATGTTTACTTAGAGGAGAGGCTTACTCAGTCAGCTAATCAGTAACCAATGAGAAAAGCCTTACTTAGTCAGCTGATCGGTAACCAATGAGAAAAGCCTTACTTAGTCAGCTGATCAGTAACCAATGAGAAAAGGCTTATTCAGTCAGCTGCTCATTAACCAATGAAGAGATGTTTACTTAGTCAAATGACCAGTAACCAATGAGGAGAGGCTTATTTAATCAGTTGGTCAGTAACCAATGAGGAGAGCCTTAGTCAGTCAGCTGATCATTGTTGTAATTTATGTATAAAAACCTAACAAACCTAACAAAGAGGCTTATTTAATCAGTTGGTCAGTAACCAATGAGGAGAGCCTTAGTCAGTCAGCTGATCATTGTTGTAATTTATGTATAAAAACCTAACAAACTGTTTCAAGCATTTTCTAGTTTGGGGTTCTTGTTGCAGAAGTATAGGGTTAGGCTATAAATACGAATTGCTGCATTTCGTAGTGATATTTATCAACTAATTATTTGGTAAATCATGTTTTACATAGAAGGTCGGTTAGAATTACATAAAACATAGACAGTTATTTACATGCAAACAACATAAAGACAAACCAGAAATATGCATTATAAAAGTGTTAGCAATTAACTGATACTGTTTTTCAACAAGCCTTATCTGATGTATAAATTTTATAATTTATTCAAATAGATATCTTTTATTGCACGTGTTCATATGAAAATAGCAATTATTATTTTTCATTTATTCAATTGAAAGAGAGTGAGGACGGAGTACCTGAACTCCATGAGTTTTAATACTAGTTATCATACAAGCATATAGTAATTACGCCTTACACGTGTTCGTGGAAGGTTAGATTTAATTTGCAGGGGTGGAAGGTCTTTTCTGGTGAACTGTATTCCATTGCTCTAAAGTCGACTATAGATGATTGGGTCAAATTATTTTCATATAATAACTGATTAAAAACTGGTGAATTCTATCTGAATCTAAGAACAACCAGGAGTTTCTTATTGAGGTAGACAGCAAGTGAAACTGGTGAATTCTATCTGAATCTAAGAACAACCAGGGATTTCTGATTGAGGTAGACAGCAAGTGAAACTGGTGAATTCTATCTGAATCTAAGAACAACCAGGAGTTTCTTATTGAGGTAGACAAGAAGTGAAACTGGTGAATTCTATCTGAATCTAAGAACAACCAGGAGTTTCTGATTGAGGTAGACAAGAAGTGAAACTGGTGAATTCTATCTGAATCTAAGAACAACCAGGGATTTCTTATTGAGGTAGACAAGAAGTGAAACTGGTGAATTCTGTCTGAATCTAAGAACAACCAGGGATTTCTGATTGAGGTAGACAGCAAGTGAAACTGGTGAATTCTATCTGAATCTAAGAACAACCAGGGATTTCTGATTGAGGTAGACAGCAAGTGAAACTGGTGAATTCTATCTGAATCTAAGAACAACCAGGGGTTTCTTATTGAGGTAGACAAGAAGTGAAACTGGTGAATTCTATCTGAATCTAAGAACAACCAGGGATTTCTTATTGAGGTAGACAGCAAGTGAAACTGGTGAATTCTATCTGAATCTAAGAACAACCAGAGGTTTCTTTATTAATTGTTTCTCCATGTTTTCTGCCGCCGTCCATATTTTTTAGCTTCGAATCACAGGGAAGGAAAGTGTCCAGCAGCACCTACCGTCAACACTTCGGTTTCTCTTGTCTGACCGAGTATGGGATTTGATCGTCACATTATAACGTCCCCACGGCTGTAAGTGTGAGTATTATGTTTGCGTATTGTAGTAGTTAGTGCTCTCAGACCGTGAATTAAATAATTCATGGTAGTGTCCCATTGTCGCACTTTTGAGTTGTGGGAGCGCTATAAAAGTAACGATCAAATCCTACATTCGGTTAGAAAAGAAGAGCCCAAGTGTTGGTGGTGGGTGCTGTTGATTATCTGCTTCTTGAATAATCTGCCATTACCGGCTATGTGTAAATAGATGTTAGGTGTAAATAGATGTTAGGTGTAAATAGGTGTTAGGTGTAAATAGATGTTAGGTGTAAATAGATGTTAGGTGTAAATAGATGTTATGTATAAATAGATATTATGTGTAAATAGGTGTTAGGTGTAAATAGGTGTTAGGTGTAAATAGGTGTTAGGGGTAAATAGGTGTTAGGTGTAAATAGGTGTTAGGTGTAAATAGATGTTAGGTGTAAATAGGTGTTAGGTGTAAATAGGTGTTAGGTGTAAATAGATGTTAGGTGTAAATAGATGTTATGTATAAATAGATATTATGTGTAAATAGGTGTTAGGTGTAAATAGGTGTTAGGTGTAAATCGATGTTATGTGTAAATAGGTGTTAGGTGTAAATAGATGCTACATAACTTTGTGGGGAAATGATAAAACAAAGTAGAAAATACTTAATTAAAATAATGACAATTTCCTATATGACAATAAGTCTTCACCTTCTACTGAATGTGGTAATTTAATACCATTGCTGAGAATGGTGTTAACAAGTTTTAGATAACACCTTTCTTTGGAAAATACAAATCTGGCATTAGTTCCGCTTTGGACAACACCATTTATAGGAAGCTCCAAATGTAATATTGGTTCCGTTTTGGACAGCAACTTTCCTTGGAAGCTCCAAATCTGATATTGGTTCCGTTTTGGACAGCACCATTTATAGGAAGCTCCAAATGTAATATTGGTTCCGTTTTGGACAGCACCATTTATAGGAAGCTCCAAATGTAATATTGGTTCCGTTTTGGACAGCACCATTTATAGGAAGCTCCAAATGTAATATTGATTCCGTTTCGGACAGCACCTTTCCTTAGAAGCTCCAAATCTAATATTGGTTCCGTTTTGGACAACACCATTTATAGGAAGACCCTAACCTAGTATTGGTTCCATTTTGGACAGCACATTTCCTTGGAAGCTCCAACTCTGATATTGGTTCCGTTTTAAATAACACCTGTTCTAGGAAGATCCAAATCTAATATTGGTTCCGTTTTAGACAGCACCATTTATAGGAAGACCCTAACCTAGTATTGGTTCCGTTTTAGACAGCACCATTTGTAGGAAGACCCTAACCTAGTATTGGTTCCGTTTTAGACAGCACCATTTGTAGGAAGACCCTAACCTAGTATTGGTTCCGTTTTGGACAACACTATTTATAGAAAGACCCTAACCTAGTATTGGTTCCGTTTTGGTCAACACCATTTGTAGGAAGACCATAACCTAGTATTGGTTCCGTTTTGGACAACACCATTTATAGGAAGATCCAATACTTGATTGGTTCCATTTTAATTCCGTTAGATCAGTCCAGCTGATCAGTGCTGCTGCTTTGGGACGTCAAGAGCTGAAATAATGGAGTTTTATATCATTGAGCCCACTAGCCTTGAAGATTCTGGAACTAACGCTGGTGAATCGTTACGTCATCCGTTGTTAAAGAGACTGGCGGAAGTGTGTATAAAGATTTCAGTTTAGTTCCTCGGGCATTAAGTCTCGCATGGTGAAACTTGGTAATTTAAACTCTATGAACAAGAATTATAGCACAAGTTGAGGACACTTTTTCATTGTAACGTTCGTAAACTATTCAGCCTGTTTTGTAGAAACGTGGAAATCTCAGAAAAACATGGTTATACAAAGACATCAATGTGATTTGGACAAAAATTAATTATCATCTTCTTTTAACTTTCATGGTAAATCATGGAGGTTTTTAAGCTACACTAGTTAATTCATAGGAAAGGTTTAGATACGAGGCCTAGCAGATAGATAGAAATAGACTTTCACGTAAAAAACAAAACTGGTTGTATTGTAAATTAGACAAATTTGAAAAAAGAAACACGAAATTATCTTTAATTAGTTTCTAGCTTTTACTGAGAGACAAAATTATTTCTTTCAGTTCGGCCACAGTTAAAGAAAGAATGTGAACTCTTTGTTAGAGAAACCCAAGTCGTGTAGGGCAATATAAAATTGACAACGTTTCAAACAGCGAAATATAAAAATGACAACGTTTCTCCTGTTTCAAATAGGGAAATATAAAAATGACAACGTTTCTCCTGTTTCAAATAAGGAAATATAAAAATGACAACGTTTCTACTGTTTCAAATAGGGAAATATAAAAATGACAACGTTTCTCCTATTTCAAATAGGGAAATATAAAAATGACAACGTTTCTCCTGTTTCAAATAGCGAAATATAAAAATGACAACGTTTTTCCTATTTCAAATAGGGAAATTTATAGATGGCAAAGTTTCTCCTGTTTCAAATAGCGACATAAACTACTGTTTTTAATGTCCTGTTCTTACTTATAAACCCAAAACATTACAGCGAAAGGCAGTAGGAGTTGAGACTTTGTGGGTTTAAAGCCCTCAACTCACAACCATTAACTGGATTTCCTTTGTTGCTGGCTATTCTCATATCGGCGTCTGGATCTCGTCTGATAGATGGAATATTCCCAATACGTTTGGGTGCTATAGCCACAGACATTGGCCATTATGAGTTTTAATTATGTTTGGTTGCTATAGCCACAGACATTATCCAATATGAGTTTTAATTATGTTTGGTTGCTATAGCCACAGACATTATCCAATATGAGTTTTAATTATGTTTGGGTGCTATAGCCACAGACATTATCCATTATGAGTTTTAACTATGTTTGGTTGCTATAGCCACAGACTGTATCCATTATGAGTTTTAATTATGTTTGGGTGCTATAGCCACAGACATTATCCATTATGAGTTTTAATTATGTTTGGGTGCTATAGCCACAGACATTATCCAATATGAGTTTTAATTATGTTTGGTTGCTATAGCCACAGACATTATCCATTATGAGTTTTAATTATGACAACAAAGATCAATCTCTTTGTAATGGTTTTAATTAATATTAATTTCATCATTATTGTTTTATCATTACAATTAATGTATTTGATAGCTTTACAACTGTTGATATACATATATAGTTTGACATTCCCTAAGAGTAAATTAGGTATGAACCCCCCACCCACCCAATCTCATACAGTTAGTTACATTGTGTCCCAATATTGTTACGATGGATTTACATTTTTATCAAGACATTCTCTGTTGAACATGTAACCCAACCAAAGAAACGTTTCTAAAGTGTAAACGTTGGTTTAAAATTAATGGTTTTATTTATGTTCTAATTCACCAAGCAGAGTTCATTGTATTCTACAAGAGATGACTTCGTGTATTACAGATTTTAAACCAATTATACGCCACCGGTCACCAAGAAAGCGACCTGTCTGTTCAACACGAAGATGACCACGTGTCTGAACAGTAAATCATACATTACATATACACCAATGGTCATGGCGACCACAAACTTATTTTTGCTTCATTTTGTTAAAAGCCTTCTCTATACCAGCAGTATCTTTCCAAAGCACAAAGAACGTATTGAACCAACACATAAAAGACTAAGACACCGGTGTGAAAGAAAGAACATTAAATAAATGTGCTATTTCTTTTCTATTTCACTCCCAGAAATGACTTCCGTTTTAGTACGTTTTAAGAAGTCCGTTTATCAAACTTTCATTGGTTAAATGTATAGAACATTTTAGGGAAAATGGGTTTTACGTTAAATTTCTTCAAATAAATTAATGTATAAGACATAAGTTTTCTTTTAAAACGTAAAAAAAAAACATTCCCGGAAAAGAACAATTCCAAAGATATTTCAGGAAACATAATAGCCAGCTTTCACAGCTGGAGTAAACTGTCGAACTAAGAGACTACTCCGAATTCTAATCGGTAATTAAAATCGAGCTTTGGCCTAGGCCTAAATGCTGTAAAATGTAGTTCTTTATAAAATCGTATTGTTTACTATACAATATCTTTTGTGTAACCGACTTCAAGAAGTTAAAAACGTTAACCTCTCGCTTTATTGTCAATTTTATTTGAGAAACTCCAAGAACATTTATGTAGTTGTGATAACCACCGCTAGGTGAGGATACGATTGTCATTCTATAACGAGGTATTACTATTTCACGATAAATTGATATGACTGCCTTATATCAGAGCAAGATATCTATTTAGAACGAAACCAGAAATCAACCCTGGAGTGAACATTGTTAATTAACTATACTGTTCTTACTTATAACGATTAGAACACATTGTTTCATCAGTTAACTGTTGTTACTTATAACGATTAAAATACATTGTTTTATCTGTTGACTGTTCTTACTTATAACGATTAGAATACATTGTTTCATGAGTTAACTGTTGTTACTTATAACGATTAGAACACATTGTTTCATCAGTTAACTGTTGTTACTTATACCGATTAGAATACATTGTTTCATCAGTTGACTGTTGTTACTTATAACGATTAGAATACATTGTTTCATCAGTTAACGGTTCTTACTTATACCTGATGAAACAATGTATTCTAATCTTTAACTGTTGTTACTTATAACGATTAAAATACATTGTTTCATCAGTTGACTGTTGTTACTTATAACGATTAGAATATATTGTTTCATCAGTTGACTGTTCTTACTTATAACGATTAGAATACATTGTTTCATCAGTTAACTGTTCTTACTTATAACGATTAGAATACATTGTTTCATCAGTTGACTGTTGTTACTTATAACGATTAGAATACATTGTTTCATCAGTTAACTGTTGTTACATTCTTACTTATAACGATTAGAATACATTGTTTCATCAGTTAACTGTTGTTACTTATAGCGATTAGAATACATTGTTTCATCAGTTGACTGTTCTTACTTATAACGATCAGAATACATTGTTTCATCAGTTGACTGTTCTTACTTATAACTATAAAATTACATTGTTTCATCAGTTGACTTTTGTTACTTATAACGATTAGAATACATTGTTTCATCAGTTGACTGTTGTTACTTATAACTGTTAGAATACATTTATTATTTTACTACAACCAAATTTTACCATCTTACTACAACCAAATTTTATTATCTTACTACAACCAAGTTTTATCATCTTACTACAACCAGGTTTTATCATCTCACTACAACCAGGTTTTAATATCTTACTACAACCAGGTTTTATCATCTTACTACAACCAGGTTTTAATATCTTACTACAACCAGGTTTTATCATCTTACTACAACCAGGTTTTAATATCTTACTACAACCA
>NW_013676998.1:13164-15811 GCF_000517525.1 Limulus polyphemus | reverse complement strand
CTTATACGCCAAGCTTATGGAGATGCTTAATGCATATTAATTTAGGTTGTCCAATTTGCTCAACAGTAGATATAACGCTAGAATTCTGTGTTTGATCCTTTTGTGTAACTATGCATTAAAATAAAACAGTGTAATTCATGTTTTACCTTATAGTAAAACCAAGTAATTTAACAGTCACGTTTTCTTTTTACACATCAATTTACACCCTCACGTGTAACAAGTGCGATGGAGTAAGTACAAAAGATGCTTCCCCCCCCCCCCCCCACACACACAAAAAGTAATTGGGCCCTCTACATATATCTCCCTATAATTAAATGTACAATTCGGGCCCTCTTTTCGCTCGCCACCACATTTGCGAGGACATAATGATGTCACTGGGCAAGTTTCTGTCAAGTCTTCCAGAAAACTGAAATAAACAACTAAATACCCATGATGCAGTTCCTGGCTTGTCTGCTTAAACAACTAAATACACGTGATGCACCAACTGGCTTGTCTGCTTAAACAACTAAATACCCATGATGCACCACCTGGCTTGTCTGTTTAAACAACTAGATACTCATGATGCACCACCTGGCTTGTCTGCTTAAACAACTAAATACCCATGATGCACCACCTGGCTTGTCTGCTTAAACAACTAAATACACGTGATGCACCACCTGGCTTGTCTGCTTAAACAACTAAATACCCATGATGCACCACCTGGCTTGTCTGCTTATATCGGCCTTGATGCTTACGTATAATCAGTATTAAAAACAAAAAAAAATCATTTAATATCAAGTTTGATTTCTAGTTCTGACCGTAACACCTCCATAATTATTTACAAATATATTGAAAATATCGGACACGAAAAAAAAATTCCTAGTACTTTTTTTTGCATAATTTAACTACGTAGTTGTAGTAAATAAGACAAGATTTAACGTTTATAACTAGATTTAAATCATTACATCAGTACAGCATAGTAAGGTAAAATTAACTGGTAAACTTTAACACCTTTTTAAACAAACAAGAAAATAAAATCAAGTGTAACTATTTACCATTTTTCCGTATAGTGAGGCACGCTCGTGATCTCTGTTCGTGAGCATCATGGGAGGAAGACAGTTTGAGTTACAAGCAATGTGAGGGCTCATCACTGGTACTGTCTGTTGTGGGAATAGGCTTATCTCTATTAGAACAGGAAATTAATAGACTGTCTGTAGCCAGTTGTTGGAATAGGCTTATCTCTATTAGAACAGGAAATTATTAGACTATCTACAGCCAGTTGTGAGTATAAGTTCCAACAGAGATAAACAGGAAATTATTAGACTATCTGTAGCCAGTTGTGGGAATAGGCTTATCTCTATTAGGACAGGAAATTATTAGACTATCTGCAGCCAGTTGTGAGGATAAGTTTATCTCTGTTGGAACAGGAAATTATTAGACTATCT
The DNA here is from genome assembly GCF_000517525.1 of Limulus polyphemus. Lineage (NCBI taxonomy): Eukaryota > Metazoa > Arthropoda > Merostomata > Xiphosura > Limulidae > Limulus > Limulus polyphemus. The sequence continues at coordinate 14,387 of NW_013676998.1, read as the reverse complement.
GCAGCCAGTTGTGAGGATAAGTTTATCTCAATTAGAACAGGAAACTCATTGCTTGTTTGTACCCAGATAATTGATACCCGTTAAAAATAGGAAAACAGTGCTACAATTTTAGTAATATGTTAAACGAAATTTTCTGTTATGGGTCCTCCAAGCAGGACGAAATATTCATGTTTATTTTAATTCTCCTGTACTTGTATCTGTGTTAGATGATAAGATTCGAGTTCAAGACCAGCAGCCTTGGAAACGGCTATGACGTATACCTCTAGTGTGTTAACGTGTCGCTTTTGGTGCTACAAGTCACATCTGTGGCGTCACACCACTGTATTAGGATATGTAAATAGACCTTATAAAGTAAAATGAACACCTTTTTATACATAAGTGTATATTTCAGCCATTATTTCAACATACCCTCGAATTCTGTCCTTTACCAAATTATAAAGGTCTCATCTTTTGTCATAAACATAGCTTAATGAATGATATTAAGTTATTTTTAACCAGTACAGATATATGTATTTCCCCACGAGTGGTGTATTAAAACCAAGATATATTTACAATTAACCACTTTCATAGATAAGCTTAGAAACGTTTGCTTAATTATGTTTAGTCCCTATAGGCATAAAACAAACATTTCAGCTTCATCGGAGAAGCTAAACAATTCCAGGTTTTAACCTATAATTCATATTAAATGCATTTGATGCGCGTGCAGTGAATGACGTGTTTACTTCTATCGAGAGTTACAAAGAGGAAAATGTTGTCACGTGGTTAGTAGCGTAAATTACCAGAGGGCAACATAAGATAAAACGGATAATTATGAAGGAGAATAATGAGCTGTGTATTCCACTAACCGGATCTTTTCGCTCATCCTGTAAAATTTATGTGGAAACAACGACACTGTAGTGGCAAGTGGAAATGTAAAATTTTGTATTTCCTCTAAGTACGTCATTATCATTGTAAGTATTTCTAATGGAAATAACGACACTGTAGTGGCAAGTGGAAATGTAAAATTTTGTATTTCCTCTAAGTACGTCATTATTATTGTAAATATTTCTAATGGAAATAACGACACTATAGTGGCAAGTGGAAATGTAAAATTTTGTATTTCCTCTAAGTACGTCATTATCATTGTAAGAATTTCTAATGGAAATAACGACACTATAGTGGCAAGTGGAAATGTAAAATTTTGTATTTCCTCTAAGTACGTCATTATCATTGTAAGTATTTCT
>NW_013676998.1:7052-12431 GCF_000517525.1 Limulus polyphemus | reverse complement strand
ATTAAACTTGGAACATGTTTACAGATCCAAACACGATCCAAGTATACACATTAAACTTGGAACATGTTTACAGATCGTACTTGGATCGTGTTTACACATTAAACTTGGAACATGTTTACAGATCGTACTTGGATCGTGTTTGCACATTAAACTTGGAACATGTTTACAGATCGTACTTGGATCGTGTTTGCACATTAAACTTGGAACATGCTTTTCGATTCACAAAATAAAATGCATATTCTCAGTGGGAAACCTTAAGCACCATCACGACCGACATCAGTACAGAAGTTTTAATTATTGAATGAACTGACTGACATTATAAATTACACGAAAAACATAATAACCTTCCTTCATACTGAAACCGATAATGGAAACACCAGTCTCGCAAATTCGATATCAGTCGTCGACTTGACAACATTAGCCCCATTTTTTGTTTTTTCTGTTTTCCAAGATCAATAGATTCAGTGTGAAGTTCTGTGTTGCACATTTAATGTGTGTTTATTGTAACCGTTTTAACAGCTAATTTTGCAAAGGACGCCTTTATCCAATACCTGAATTATGTATTTCTACAGATAAAGCAATCTTAACAATTTACATTCCCAGCGTTTCAGGAAAGTATATTTAATATAGAGAATTTATCCATATGAATCTATGCTTGCCAGTCAAACCTAAAAATAATACCCAGGTGCACACCCTCAGAATCCACTTAGTATGCGTAAAATCTATAAAATAATACTCAGGTGCACACCCTCAGAGTCCTCTTAGTATGCGTGTAAAGTTTCAGGTCTCTAGGTTCTTTCTTCTTGGAACTATGGCGGTCACACAGATAGACAGACAGACTCTTTTATTATTATGAATATATATATATGTAAACAAGAATGAAAACAATTTCGGAAAGACGCAGACGATACACACAGAAGTCACAAACAGTAATCGCAACAATGTGACCAACTTATTATTAGCGCAATACATTATTGGATAAAATTCAAAATAAAAGCAGATAAGGTGTACAGTACACCAGTAGTTTGTATTTGTTCTTTAAACAGTTTTGTTTTCTCTGTATATTAGCCTATGTTTGTATTTCAAACAAAATACTTTTAACAACATTCTTCATATTTAATTTCTGTAGTGCATATTGGTGTATAGAAACATTTTAATACTAGATATAAACGACTTTACAACACCAAATTGTTGCTTTTATTTGATTAAACACGCAACAATTCGCTTAACAGCTTCTTCACGAACGTTCCACTAAAACACAAAAACCATTTGAAGCCTTTATACTGTCAGTTTCGGTTTGTGTTTTAGCGAAACGCTCCTGAAGAAGCTGTAAAACGAAATGTTGAGTGTATAACTAAATAAAAACAACAAGTTGGTGTTATAAGGTCGTTTATTTCTAATATTGACATTCTTTTTAATTAACGTTGTTCAAAAGTTTTGTTTTTTTAAACCAACTTATTTTAAAGATACCTCTATATTATATCAAAAATCTTAACATAAACACAGTGTAGAAAATAACCTTTCACACTTACCAAAACTGTAATAATTCTTATCCTTGTAATATTACGGTACGTCAGCGTGAAAAATTAATCTCTCTGACAAATCTGTTGAAAACAGAACTCGTACATTTAGGTAATTTTCTACTCGTTTAAATTTGATTTGCTATTTCTTAATTTTGGTTGCATAGTACTCCACTAGATGGCACGAGAATCTTTCGTATATATATATTAAGCAATCATAAATTATTTGTATCAAAAACGTACAAGAAATACGAATGGTTTGTTTATAATTTTCTCTTCTATTTCTTCAATATGAGATTATAAACTTCTCATGCTAAAACATTTGTTTTAAAAAACATTTGTTAAAACATTAAACAGCACTTTGTAACCACTGTTTAAATATTCTAGTTGTTGTTTTCGAATTTTCACGCAAAGCTACACAGTCGGTTATCTGTGCATAGTTTTAAATAAAAGCATAGACAGACAGTTAGACCACTGACAGCTCTTAAACTATTCTTGTCTGATCGAACATCTACGAACCAAAAGTACGAGGCACGTTATTGCGTTAACCAGCCATGAAATATGAATACTGTAATTCACATTCTAGGCACAGTAATTAATCACTTGGCCACACGTGGTCCAAGTATTAAGTAAAGATAACTAAGTATGCCAATTTCGATAACTGGACTTTATGAAAACAAATTATTTGTAAAACGTTGTTCATTGTTCTTGGAATAAGACGGTACATCACGAGTCAGTTTCAAATCTTTCATGAGATATACCCGTGTTCATTACAAACTTGTCTTTACTAGACTACAATTATATCTTTCTAGGTGACGCCACTGTACTTTATTTTATTTTAATTAAATTATTGATAAACACATTACCGCACGCTGTCGAAAATACTTTGTGTGTATATGTGTGTGTTCACTTTAGTCCTAACAAAACAAACGTGTTGATACAAGCAAATAAATGATTCTTTCAATCACTTCTGAAATGACACATACACAAAAACCACCGAGAACAAATTATTATATAAAATATTGAATTATATCTTCTTTATCACTTCAACATTTTGTTTTAGTTAATCCAAAACCTCCAGCATGAACAATTTCATAAAAACATTTATATAAAAAAGCATAGGTGGCACTGCTAGCTCACCTTGAGATAAAGATCAATTTTATTTACTCCTACGAACAAAGTTGTAGTAAGTAAATGACAGATTTCAGACATGATAGAACAGCAACAGAGAACTTCACACACAGCAGTGTTAACTTTGGTTAGATGTGATAATGCAACTAAAAAATCGAGTTTCGATACCTGCGATAGGCAGAGCACAGATAGCCCATTGTGTAACTTTGTGCTTAACAATAAACGAAAAGACCCTTTACTACTTCGTTCTAATTTTGTATTCAATCTTTAGTTGGTTTTATTTAATCTTGTACTATGATAAATTAATTTTCAGTTTATCATGATTTGTTTAACTATTCGGTAATTTTATTGAACACTTTATTTGGTTTTATATATTATCCAACTGTTTATTGTGTATCAGTTTTCATTTTACACATATTTTATTAAATGTGTTGTTGTTTTGTTTAGTTTTCGCTTATTTTATTTTATTTTCACTTTGTTTTATTTTATCCTGACTCTGTTGAAGCTTGTATGTTCGGATAGAGGGCGATTTTCAAAATTCAGTGATATCAATCAGAGTTTGAACTGTCATGACGTCACTGTTGGTTCAACGATAACAACAAGAACGCTTTGTTCACCTTGTTGGCATTTGCAAGAAGGGCGTCAAGCAAAAGAAACAATTTTCTCAATAACTAGTATTCGCACAGTGTTAGTAGATAAATACATTAAAATAGACACTAATTTACTTTATCTATCGACGTTACGAGAAACTTCTCTTAGCCATTATCAATTCTATTTTCATGGCCCGGTGGCTACAGCGCAATCTGTGGGTCGAGGGTTCGAATTCTCTTCACCGAACATGCTTGCCTTTTCAGTCTTGGGGCGTTATAATGTGACGGGCAATCCCACTATTCGTTGGAAAAAGAATAGGCGGTGGGTGGTGTTGACTAGCTGCCTTCTCTCTCGTCTTTCACTGCTAAATTAGGGACGGCTAGCGAAGATAGCCCTCGTGTAGCTTTACGCGAAATTCAAACGAAACCAAACTAGTTTACTTTAATATTAAGCTCCAGGAAGAGTGGATATTCGAAACGTTGCTATATAAAATAAATTTGTTTCTATTTAAGCGTAGTGTTTTTACAGTGATTTTACTTTAAAAGGAACCAAAAGTTGCCACATTTACAGTAAACTGTAAGTCACATACATCGAGTGTTCTTTCCTGAAGAATGAGGAGTTAAATTGAAATTATACAAACACATTTAACGTTCTAACAGACAGATAGACTGTTGAATGTGTTGAGCCAACGTTGAAGCAACATCGGAAGTTAACGATCAAAAACGTTGACTTAAGGAACGGGGAGCTCTAACGGTGAATGTCAGAGTTGAATTTTGCAACCCAAAGTTACCCCCTTTGTTGTCTTAGTAAAAATGTTCATGACGACTTGTAAGTAATGTAAGGAGGTGATTTCAGGATATTTTAATTTTTAGTTTAAAAGTCCGGGTCTAGGGGGCTCTGAGAAAAGGGGGTTGTTGCAGTTGAAAGAACAGCTAAATTCTCTCTTCCATAACTAGCAAAGACTATATTTTCAACATTTTCGTGCAGTGAAAAAAAAACACACTTGAGCTATATCTTTAGCTTAGACAAAAAATGTTTTATAAATTTTATACTCGCTTGACTCTGCTTCTATTTGATGACCTCCTGGAGTGAATTCATACTCATGTCATGGGAAGTACAGCGAGTTATTTGAGTTGAGAGTTTAGTCGTGATATAATTGTAATAATTATCGACATATGTAACCTAGGATTGTGAAATACCCACACTAGGAATTAGGTTTGAGCTTACAGTATGGTATCATAATGATTATTGCTCATATCTATGTCTTGAGCAGATGTGTTTCAGACCAGTTTCAACGCCAGTTGAAATCAATACAAAACACGAAGCTTAGTCAGTATTGGCATAGCTCCAGCATGCTTTAAGGAAGTAGGACTATTTTTTGTACATTTGTTACACCGTCAGGTGGACGGAGATTATGTTTTCACCTCTGTGTGTGTTTGTCAGCAATATTTCTCAAAAAAAAAAAAAGGCTGAATGGATTTGGACGAAAGTTGGTATACATTTGGACTATGACCAAACTTAGAAATGAGAGCCGAATATAATCGACGCTACGTGGCAGAAGTGTGTGTTCTACAGTGTGTTTTACTGAGTGTTCTACTGTGTGTTTTACTGAGTGTTCTACTGTGTGTTCTACATTGTGTTCTACTGTGTGTTTTACTGTGTGTTCTACTGAATGTTCTACCGTGTGTTTTACTGTGTGTTCTACTGAGTGTTCTACCGTGTGTTCTACTGAGTGTTCTACTGTGTGTTTTACTGAGTGTTCTACTGAGTGTTCTACAGTGTGTTTTACTGAGTGTTCTACTGTGTGTTCTACTGAATGTTCTACCGTGTGTTCTACTGAATGTTCTACTGAGTGTTCTACTGAATGTTCTACTGTGTGTTCTACTGAATGTTCTACTGTGTGTTCTACCGTGTGTTTTACTGAGTGTTCTACTGTGTGTTCTACTGAATGTTCTACTGTGTGTTCTACTGAGTGTTCTACAGTGTGTTTTACTGAGTGTTCTACTGTGTGTTCTACTGAGTGTTCTACTGTGTGTTCTACTGAATGTTCTACTGTGTGTTCTACTGTGTGTTCTACTGAGTGTTCTACTGAATGTTCTACTGTGTGTTCTACTGTGTGTTCTACTGAGTGTTCTAC
>NW_013676998.1:2126-6239 GCF_000517525.1 Limulus polyphemus | reverse complement strand
GCCTTTGCTGTCTCTGTTCTTTGCATGAAGTTTCTCGAACCCACTATATTGTGAATAATTAATGCATTTCTCTGTTTGTTGGTTGGTTCTTGTTAAGCGCAAAGCTACACAAAGCAACACAACCTGTGTTGTGCCCACCACGGTTTTTAGCGTTACAAGCCTATAGATTTACCACTGAGCCACTGGGGCCATATTGGCATGTGATAACTGTTTAATATTGTTTATTGGGCTACAAGAACTGTCTTACTGTGATTCTTGACGTTTAACTTAAAGTTGTCTAACTGTGTAAACTGTCATATGTGTGTATTTCTACACTATTAATCGGTGATATGTATCTTTGTCCATAATAGAAACTCCACCTTTCACCAACCATTAACTTGCTTAGACATCTGTTAATTGGTTCATAAAGGATGTTTGGCTACGAATCTTGGCTCATGACATACGGATATCAAGTCATGCATAAGGTATTGGTTGATATTAATATGAACTGACTGTTTTCTTTAAAAATGGCGATAACTAAGAATTGATGATCATGTGAAGATCGGCTGAACTGGGTGTCTCTAGTATCGTATCGATTTTGAGGACGGACAAACGTGTATGCCTGTGGCAACCAACTTTTGGAATACTGCTAGTAGAGGACTGGTTGTATATAAGATTTGTCTGGCTTTGTGGGTTGATCTATTATTGCTCAGTTACCTTTGCCCGAGGCGTAAATAATTGAAACTTGTATGTCCACAATGTACGTAACTAGATGTCTGTTAAAACCTGCCTGAAGTAGTTTCAACATAAGGATTGTCTGCCAATAAAGTACCTGTCTGTGTATAATGTAATATCAGGGTTGTCTAATCATGTATATTTGGCAATAAAGTACCTGTCTGTATATAATGTAATATCAGGGTTGTCTACTTGTATATCTACCAATAAAGTACCTGTCTGTGTATAATGTAATATCAGGGTTGTCTACTTGTATATCTGCCAATAAAGTACCTGTCTGTGTATAATGTAATATCAGGGTTGTCTACTTGTATATCTGCCAATAAAGTACCTGTCTGTGTATAATGTAATATCAGGGTTGTCTACTTGTATATCTGCCAATAAAGTACCTGTCTGTGTATAATGTAATATCAGGGTTGTCTCACAGTTTATCTGACTGTTAATTGAAACCAGTTACTTTAGAGTCCATCAGCATATAAGTATTAGTTAAGTAGTTGACCACTCAATTGGTCAACTCCAATATAGGGGCTATGTTCAGGTACTTTATACATAGTTGTGTGTATTGACCAATCAAGTATTGTTGTGTATTTTGTTTCCATGGAGCAGCTTAACTTCGTGTTTCTTTTTTTAGACTACTTGGCTGCTAATGCGTGTGTCTTCTGTGTTCTTTTCACTACTACTTGGCTGCTACTGTGCGTATATCTTTAGTTTTAAACTGCTTGGTTCCTAATGTGCGTGTGTCTTCTGTTTTAAACTTCTTGGCTCCTAATGTGCGTATGTCTTCTGTTTTAAACTGCTTGGTTCCTAATGTGTGTATGTCTTCTGTTTTAAACTGCTTGGTTCCTAATGTGCGTATTTCTTCTGTGTTCTTGTTTAGACTATTTGGCTCCTAATGTGCGTATGTCTTCTGTTTTAAATTGCTTGGCTCCTAATGTGCGTATTTCTTCAGTGTTCTTGTTTAAACTATTTGGCTGCTAATGTGCGTATTTCTTCTGTGTTCTTGTTTAAACTATTTGGCTGCTAATGTGTGTATGTCTTCTGTGTTCTGTTTTAAACTGCTTGGCTCCTAATGTGCGTATTTCTTTTGTGTTCTTGTTTAGACTATTTGGCTGCTAATGTGCGTATTTCTTCTGTGTTCTTGTTTAGACTATTTGCCTGCTAATGTGTGTTTGAGTGTCAGTTAATTTTCACGTTATTGTAAACATAAAATTACTAATTAATCCCTTATTTTCAATTCATTACTCCACAGTTGTTTGTTAGTTGGTAATTGAAACCCCCTAATTAAGCTACAACGATGGTGTAAAGTATTAGATTATTACGGTAACCTGACAATGATAATAGCACTGAACAAGTATGTGATACCATTTCGTGCTACATCCAAACTTAGGAAATCCCCTGTTGAAACCTTACACGGAAGGTAACACAAACAAATTCTGACCTCAACCACGTGTGTATGAAGTTTCTAACTACACGGCATCGGAATGTTTATTTTCAAAAAACCCTTTCGGACCACAAAAAGGATGCTTTAATTACAGCAGAGACACATTTTACAGGTGTCTAGTGAAAACGTTGCAACTCCTATCGTCTCGAACCCTGGTACTGTATTAAAAACCTGGTCATAAAAGGGTTAAGATGGACTCAAACCCTGGTACTGTATTAAAAACCTGGTCATAAAAGGGTTAAGATGGACTCGAACCCTGGTACTGTATTAAAAACCTGGTCATAAAAGGGTTAAGATGGACTCGAACCCTGGTACTGTATTAAAAACCTGGTCATAAAAGGGTTAAGATGGACTCGAACCCTGGTATGTATTAAAAACCTGGCCATAAAAGGGTTAAGATGGACTCGAACCCCGGTATTGTATTAAAAACCTGGCCATAAAAGGGTTAAGATGGAACATATTTTTATTTCGGCTCACTATGTTGTCTTCTTTACAAAAATATTCACAATCATTTCTTTTACGTTTCTCCATCTGAGATATTTGCAAAGTATTCTTGATGCGAGACTTGATCAACAAGTATACACTATTAGAAAACTTTAAAAACACAACTTCTACAGAGAGATCACACGCGATGGTTATTAGTCCAAACACAATTTTATAAAGATTATCTTGTATATTTTCATTTTGAGCTCTGAGTTTTGTTTTTTGTTCACTTTGTCCAAACTTTTAACTCGTAGCTCCGTCATCTCTTGGCCGATTTGAGATCTAATTATAGTTTTGGATTCAGGAGGTCAAACCTTTTCGATTGATGCACTTGACCACACCCAAGGTTTAATAGATTAATTTATTTGAGGGTAGGTTGGTAGAGATCCAGATGACTAATAAAATTGAATCGAGTTTCCGCGCGCCCCACACTCGGAATTGTTAGAGAACAAAAATATAGGTAATACAAAGTCAAGAAAGTCTCACAGATTAAATTACTCCAATCATTTTAAAAGAATTTCCATGCCGCGGCTATTGACGATTCCCTCCTGTTTTGTTTTTTTCCATAGACAGTGGTTTGATCAATCCTACTCTGTCGTCCGTTCACTCGTATTTAACTTTCTACTTTCCAACAAATACGTTAGGTCTTCCTTTTCGCTGAGAACAGCTGCCTCCAGAGGGGAAATGCCAGAGTAGTCCACAGCATCTGGGGAAGCCCCGATCTTTAATAGCAGCTGGACGATGGGTTTATCGTTGTTCATCACGGCGTGAACAGAGGTGTCTTTCCGCTCTTACCGTCCTGAAAAACACAAACATTCACTGGAAGTTAAATTACCCAACCAGGATGAACTATCTTCGTGGAATGTGAGCTCCAAACGTGTGCTACCTTACAAGAAACTATACCGAATCACGTTTAGCTAGATACGACTTTCAGAGTATTGTGTATTAATAACACAAGCGTATTGCTATAATTCAGTAACTTATTAATGAAGATGTACGGAAGTGTTGTTATCTTCCTTTAACATAATTTGGTTTTGTTTCCGACTTCATTGTCTTGACGAACTGACTACAAACAGTTTAGTGTGGTTGATAAAGCTAACCGATCTACAACTGTCATCCGGCTTACTACTGTTTGTGATGTTTATGTAGTGATGTCAGATTTAGTTTCTAACTGTTGTGTTATCTATGTAGTAATGTCAGATTTAGATTCTAACTGCTGTGTTATCTATGTAGTGATGTGAGATTTAGTTTCTAACTGCTGTGTTATCTATGTAGTGATGTCAGATTTAGTTTGTAACTGTTGTGTTATCTATGTAGTGATGTCAGATTCGGTTTCTAACTGTTGTGTTATCTATGTAGTAATGTCAGATTAAGTTTCTAACTGCTGTGTTATCTATGTAGTGATGTCAGATTTAGTTTCTAACTGTTGTGTTATCTATGTAGTGATGTCAGATTTAGTTTCTAACTGTTGTGTT
>NW_013676998.1:0-1263 GCF_000517525.1 Limulus polyphemus | reverse complement strand
TACTACTGTTTGTGATGTTTATGTAGTGATGTCAGATTTAGTTTCTAACTGTTGTGTTGTTTATGTAGTGATGTCAGATTTAGTTTCTAACTGTTGTGTTATCCATGTAGTAATGTCAGATTTAGATTCTAACTGCTGTGTTATCTATGTAGTGAGTCAGATTAGTTTCTAACTGCTGTGTTATCTATGTAGTGAAGTCAGATTTAGATTCTAACTGCTGTGTTATCTATGTAGTGATGTCAGATTAAGTTTCTAACTGCTGTGTTATCTATGTAGTGAAGTCAGATTTAGTTTCTAACTGCTGTGTTATCTATGTAGTGAAGTCAGATTTAGATTCTAACTGCTGTGTTATCTATGTAGTGATGTCAGATTCGGTTTCTAACTGTTGTGTTATCTATGTAGTGGTTGTAAATTTAGTTTCTAACTGCTGTGTTATCTATGTAGTGATGTCAGATTCGGTTTCTAACTGTTGTGTTATCTATGTAGTAATGTCAGATTTAGTTTGTAACTGTTGTGTTATCTATGTAGTGAAGTCAGATTCGGTTTCTAACTGTTGTGTTATCTATGTAGTAATGTCAGATTAAGTTTCTAACTGCTGTGTTATCTATGTAGTAAAGTCAGATTTAGTTTGTAACTGTTGTGTTATCTATGCAGTGATGTCAGATTTAGTTTGTAACTGTTGTGTTATCTATGTAGTGATGTCAGATTAAGTTTCTAACTGCTGTGTTATCTATGTAGTGAAGTCAGATTTAGTTTCTAACTGCTGTGTTATCTATGTAGTGAAGTCAGATTTAGATTCTAATTGCTGTGTTATCTATGTAGTGATGTCAGATTCTGTTTCTAACTGTTGTGTTATCTATGTAGTGATGTGAGATTTAGTTTCTAACTGCTGTGTTATCTATGTAGTGATGTCAGATTCGGTTTCTAACTGTTGTGTTATCTATGTAGTAATGTCAGATTTAGTTTGTAACTGTTGTGTTATCTATGTAGTGAAGTCAGATTTAGTTTGCAACTGTTGTGTTATCTATGTAGTGATGTCAGATTCGGTTTCTAACTGTTGTGTTATCTATGTAGTAATGTCAGATTTAGTTGTAACTGTTGTGTTATCTATGTAGTGAAGTCAGATTTAGTTTGTAACTGCTGTGTTATCTATGTAGTGATGTCAGATTCGGTTTCTAACTGTTGTGTTATCTATGTAGTGAAGTCAGATTTAGTTTCTAACTGTTGTGTTATCTATGTAGTGAAGTCAGATTTAGTTTCTAA
>NW_013676997.1:7990-16210 GCF_000517525.1 Limulus polyphemus | reverse complement strand
ATACTTTGTTATAAAGTGTCGATGAATACTGTGACCAGAACATCTCTCTTGGTACTTTGTTATAAAGTGTCGATGAATACTGTGACCAGAACATCTTTCTTGGTACTTCGTTATAAAGTGTTGATGAATACTGTGACCAGAACAACTCTCTTGGTAGTTTGTTATAAAGTGTCGATGAATACTGTGACCAGAACATCTTTCTTGGTACTTTTTTATAAAGTGTCGATGAATACTGTGACCAGAACATCTCTCTTGATACTTTGTTATAAAGTGTCAATGAATACTGTGACCAGAACATCTTTCTTGGTACTTTGTTATAAAGTGTCAATGAATACTGTGACCAGAACATCTTTCTTGGTACTTTGTTATAAAGTGTCGATGAATACTGTGACCAGAACATCTTTCTTGGTACTTTGTTATAAAGTGTCGATGAATACTGTGACCAGAACAACAATCTTGGTACTTTGTTATAAAGTGTCGATGAATAATGTGACCAGAACATCTTTCTTGGTACTCTGTTATAAAGTATCAATGAATACTGTGACCAGAACATCTTTCTTGGTACTTTGTTATAAAGTGTCGATGAATACTGTGACCAGAACATCTTTCTTGGTACTCTGTTATAAAGTATCAATGAATACTGTCTATGAATGCTTGCAGATCGTACTTATCATTGGTTCGTTGCCACCTCTTAAGTTTTACCTTCTTCTTCATACTCGTTTCTACTTCCTCACACCACCACCATGTCTTTCTCTCTGGATTTAGTTTGCTTCTTTGGTCGCCAATATACATTTAACAGTCTTCCATATATCTGGTACACATTTTTATACCATTCAATTTGTCTACATTCCATCACAATCCGGTAAAAGAACTTCTTTGGCATATGTGGGTCTCTCAGCGCCCACCATTTTATTGTGGGGGGATCCACTGCCATGTACCTTTCAGTTCATAATCCATCACTAAAAGCCTATGTTGTGAGACCTTCCCATAGTATAACTTCCTCTCTTGTAACCAATAGGTAATCAATTTGATTCCTAATATTCTCACTTCTCTATGTTATCAGGTGTTCTAAGTCATGTATCTGAACCACCTGTAGGATCTCTCCATCTTCCTTGTTTCATTGTCCTCCATGCCACCTTCTCACAGCCATCTCTGTCGGATGTGTCCATTTAGATCAGCCTCCATTGCTTTTAACTCTTTAATTATTCGACGTAAATACCTAATCATACAAAAGCCAAGTAGTAAAATCAAGAATCTTATTACTAAGAGTTACTCAACTGAAAATAAAAACAACAGCGTCACATAAAAAATCAAACTGAACTCATTTGAACACTTATATCGGAAAAACTGGGAGAGGAATGAATCCAGACTAAGGGACATCTTTTAAAGACATCTTAAAGAAGTGAATCATATAACTGAAAACCATGTCGAAATCGTATGCAGAGAACCAGACATCATCAAATGAAAAACAGCTGAAGCAGTACTGATAAAGTGATCAAAGCTAACTCAAAATAAATATCGAGGAACCAGCTTTATTTATATTAATATTTTATAGACCCATTTTACTAAAAACCAAACTTAACACCATCTATAAATTTGTGCTCACCATCACGTGTCTGTAACGTTCTCTGGAAATCAACTGCCCTTTAGAATCTGATCTTTACCTGATGAGTCGATAACACGGGTCGAAACGTTGTAATTATTAAAACCAGAACTTGTTAACTGTAAAAGGCTGTTATTGTATTTTTGAAACAATAGATTTATTTTGTTGCTCAAACTAAGTAATCAGAGGCCCTTGATTTCTAACTATGGTCTATTTTTAAAAGCATTCTTTGCCAATAAATTATACTGCAATGATCAAGGGTGACCAATGGACAGGTGTGGCTAAACTACCTTGGAATTATTTCCCCCTAATGTTGATCGATTTAATGCCTACGCTATCTATGGATCAGAAAAAGACAGAGTCTACGAAGCTCTCTACCCAGTTTCTTGAAGAGCGCACACCTCTCCAGATTTGTAAGTTTTTTATATAAAAAACTAAATTTAAAAGAGCTACGAAAAATACCACCAGTTTGTGTGTGCGCGTCTATCTGAATTATTTTATTAATTTTAGGTTTGAAAATAGCATTATTTCATGGGTTTTATCAGTGTTCACCAAAGTGTTAGGCTAACTTTATTCTACTTCAAATTGAGGTTATTTCTGAAAAGAATGTGCAAACAAAAAAGTAATGTTGTTCATTAATAATTACAAGACTTTTTCAATGTGTTTAGGGTTAACCGAAATACTTAATACTGGGTTTAAAACTGACAAACAAAACAGTAATGTTGTTCTTTAATACTTACAAGGCTTTTTCAATGTGTTTAGGGTTAATCGAAAGACTTAATACTGGGTCTAAAACTAACAAACAAAACAGTAATGTTGTTCTTTAATACTTACAAGGCTTTTTCAATGTGTTTAGGGTTAATCGAAAGACTTAATACTGGGTCTAAAACTAAGAAACAAAACAGTAATGTTGTCCTTTAATATTTACAAGGCTTTTTCAATATGTTTAGGGTTAATCGAAAGACTTAATACTGTGTCTAAACTAACAAACAAAACAGTAATGTTGTTCATTAATACTTACAAGCCTTTTTCAATGTGTTTAGGGTTATTCTGAAACAAACAAAATATTAAAGTATTCCAGCCGATGACTGAAAATAAAACAAATACTAGTTATGTAATTATTTTGTTTTTATTTATTACCAAATGGTAAATTTTTATTAGGTCCCAAAAATCACTGTAACTTATTTAAGGGGTCTCCAGCCATTATTTAAGGGGATTCTTGTACACGATTTCATGCCATAAAGTTTTGTATTATTTTTCCAATTTTAATTGGCATAACCATGGAAGAATGCCTTACTGATTTATCAATATTTTCATTCAATATTTATATAAAATCAGTCACTACTCAAATTTATTAAGGTAAAAAATACAAGTCATTAAAAGAAATAAAGCCATATCAGAATCTGTATCATTTAAATAAAAATTGAAATTGCCCTTAAACCTGTTGCTTTTAGTCTGCTCCTCCCCGTCAACAAATCTCGCCCTCTGTCGGATATTTGGAGAAACGCTCTAGGCTAATGAAGTTGTAAATTCTGCAGTTTTAGCATGAATTCTGATCACTGTTTCTTTTCTTTTTGGTATCAGTTGAATATTTTATGATAAAGCTTGAAGAAGAAAAATATGTTGATCCTAAAACAATATTCTGAAATATATATACGAACTTCAAAAAGAATTTAAAGTTCTAAAACTTATTAAACTTTTTCTTCTTACCAAAACAGATATACTGTTTGTTTCAGGTACAAACTGATTAAAAATATTGAAACGTTTGATCCCAATATTTTCTACCAGTAAAGAGGAGCTGGATGAACTGTTTCAGGTACAAACTGATTAAAGGTATTGAAACGTTTTATCCCAATATTTTCTACTAGTAAAGAGGAGCTGGATGAACTGTTTCAGGTACAAACTGATTAAAAATATTGAAACGTTTGATCCCAATATTTTCTACCAGTAAAGAGGAATTGGATGAACTGTTTCAGGTACAAACTGATTAAAGGTATTAAAACATTTGATCCCAACCAGCTCCTCTTTACTGGTAGAAAATAATGAACTGTTTCAGGTACAAACTGATTAAAGGTATTGAAACGTTTGATCCCAATATTTTCTACCAGTAAAGAGGAATTGGATGAAACGGTTAAGAAGTGAATGTAAATAAAAAAGTAGCTACGAACAAAGACTGTGTAACTTAGTAAATAGATATACGTAACGCATACCTATTTGTTTACCATCCCACAGTCTGCCTGTCATTGTATCACTTCACACCGTGTTTGTTAACCATCCCACAGTCTGCCTGTCCTTGTATCACTTCACATCGTATTTGTTTACCACCCTACAAAGTCTGCCTGTCTTTGTATCACTTCACATCGTATTTATTTACCACCCCACAAAGTCTGCATGCCCTAGTATCACTTCACATCGTATTTGTTTACCATCCCACAATCTGCTTGCCCTAGTATCACTTCACATCGTTTCTTTTACCATCCCACAGTCTGCCTGTCCTAGTATCACTTCACATCGTTTCTTTTTACCATCCCACAGTCTGCCTGCACTACAATTAGGCTTAAGCTTTGTGTGAACTTGTAGGTTCATCACTGGAACGCTTGCTAATTTTTTGTTTCGATGGAAATATATTTATTAGTTTTAGTTTCCAGAACATTAGCGTAAATGGTGATGATAATTTTACATCTGTAAAAGAGGAAGAATAAAGGGCAATGCTGTGAAACTAAAACTATCAGATAATTATAAGAAACATATTTCATATGCAACTATAAAAACAACTTAAAACATGTTTCCAGTGATAAACGAAGCTCCCTCGGTCACTGAGTGACAAGAAATAAAATTCTGTGACCCTCATACCGGAAGTCAGTGCACAAATGAAATATGAGTCGCGATTAAAGCATAAATGGTGAGGTAGAGGTACTAAAGGAACTAAAAGTTAAGCCCAAAACTTTGAACTGAAGGAAAATATCCTGAAAACGTAAGTTCTCTCATCATGCTGTTTCTGACTGGAATAAATATAAAATTAAACAACTTTGTGTATAGAACTAAAATAATGAATGTTGCACACACACAAAACACGTTTATATTCTAGAAAATACCTAATCTAACCGTGAATATACCACAAACTTCTTAACACACACAATTAAAGTTTGGCACAACTTTTTACATCCTGGGCAGAATACGGTATTCTCGGTAAAAGAATATAATATGGACGATCGAGGATGATTAGGTCATTACAGGAGATACACTTGATGAACGTTTTAAAGTGAGGAGAAACATTGCTGATAAGGTCATTACAGGAGATACGCTTGATGAACATTTTAAAGTGAGGAGAAGCAACTCTGGATATAAGAATGGTGAAGTGACATTAAACGTATTGGTAATACATGTATTTCTATTTACAGATGTGGTAGTATTGGTGGATAATGAAGGATGATACTCCTCAACGACAGAATTCTCTCCAGTCTGCAGCCATATTATTTTTGAAATCATCTTGATGGCTAATACTGGGGCTTTCTTGGTGAAGAAGTTTTGGGTGGTTGTGACTCCTGGTGAGAAGGTCTTCTGGCCAGATTCCCGTTTTATCCCTTATGACGCGATGCAGGACCAGAGGGCAGTGTGAGATTCAGTAGTTTGTGTTGGGTATGAAGACAGGATAGTATCGATCTTCTGTGCACCGCACTTGATTCTATTCAATGAGTTGGTCATTGTGTTAAAGTTAGTCTATTTGATTACCTCCATTGGTACATCTTAGAAGTGGTTGCTCAGTTCGAATGTCTATTCCACCAATTGCTGATTGCATGGTAGTATGCAAGTGTGAAGACACGTCTCCTCCTACACAAACATAAGGTTGTGTGGCTTCAGAAATAGAAAGCAATGGTTGAGACATTATACTAGAAGGAGGGGCCATACACGAAGAATGGTCCCCAGGAAAGTTCTGATTGTTTCCAGAAGAAGTAGATACTGTTTGGTTTTTCAGTATATACCTGGTCAATAGAATTTCTCAAAGACTCAGACTGATATGGTTTTGCAACACCAGGACCTGGGATTGACCGATATTTATGGTTTTGGTGATTATGAATCAATGATTTTACTTGATTATTCATAAACTGATACTGTTTCGAACCATTCATCTCTTCTTCAGACAACAGACGAGCTTGTTTGTCCCCAGACCATGCTGTGCAGGGGGAATTCTGGTGAAAACTACCATTCTTTGATCTCGATTCAACTCCTTTATTTCCTCATTCTGGTGGAGGGTACTTCTGGTCTAATTCAATAGGAACCATGATAGTGTTGCATCTATGAAGAAAAATAGTTAACTATTTTAGACAGAACTGTAAAATAAGACAGGAATTATGTTACTATTGCTAAAGTTTCAACAAAAGTCCCTATAATATCACCAGGAAATATAAAAATCTTATAAATTATAAGCTTTTATTTCAAAGAGCACAATATTTGATTTTATCCACTATAATATAAGTATGTTGTAATATCCATACTTTCCTAAAGGTTAATCATTTCTAGTTTAAAAAATCACAGCCAATAAAAAAGATGTAGGCTTCATATAAATCTTATAACTAACCAGTTAAACAAAGAACGTTTTACTGTAGAAAATAAAGCGTTCTAGTTTAGCATTGGATGTTTTACCATAGAACATAAAATAGTTCTAGATAAGCACTGGATGTTTTGCTATAAACCATAAACTGTTCTAGATAAGCACTAGATGTTTTACTATAGAACAGGTCAAAACGTGGATGTTCTGTGATGGTGTTGGTGGCTGGACAACCACGTCCAAAAGTCAGGATGTGGATGCTCTGTGATGGTGTTAGTGGCTGGGCAACTACTTCCAAAGGTCAGGATATGTCGCCTATATTTATACATTTTTCAACTGAGGCCTAGAACTTTCTACAAACTAGGAGACGCTATAATGTAACAATACTCACATAACGAGAAAAAAGTTAAGAGGTTTCGAGAAAGATGACGTCAACAATACTAGAACAATTGCACTATACATACAACGTACGACTCTTACCGAGCCAAGCAACGAAACTTGTCATAACTATTGCTTTTAAAATAATTAAATTTAACACTCTTGTTATGAAAAATAAATAATCATTAAGTATTAAATCACTAAACAAACTAAATAATAACTCTTACACTGAACAGTCTTGTATATCCAAAATAACGGATATTGAATAATGTGAAAAATAACGAACAGTAAATACAAGTGTTTGTTTGTCTGTTGTCTATACAACGAGCTAACTATGCTGCACAAAACACGGGTATCGAAACCCGATTTTTAGCGTCATAAGCCTGAAACCTTACCGCTGAGTCCCTGAGTTAAGTACACAAAAAGCACACATAAATCTAAAAGTAAAGTCCAGTGGCGTAGGTACAAAAAATAAATTACATGGACATCAGGAGTAATGTCCAGTGGCATCTGTTCAAAAATAAATTACGTGGACACCAGAGTTAAAATATTTTTATACAAAAGATTGTTGGTTTTTAGCGCAAAACTACCCAATGGGCTATATGCGCCCTGTACACCACCGGGAATTTCCGGATTTTAGTATTGTAGGTCCGGAAAGATATCGCCCTCCCAACGGGGGAAGGGTGTGAATACAAAAGAAATGCTCGTCATTCTGTTTTTTTGTGTTTTTTAGTCCACCGCGGAGAACCAAACCTGGATTTTGGCGTTGTTACTCCATTAATTACCGTTGTCGCAGTTGGGAGACAATTACTGCTCTCTTAAACTCTGCGGTATTATATTAGGTTTATACTATTATCTACAGTGTTGTTACAAATTCTGCCGCCCCCGCTAGTTCAGTGGCAAGTTTGAGGGCTTACAGCCATAAAAATCAGGTTTTGATTCCTGCGGTTGGCAGAACACATGTAGTCGATTGTGCAGCTTTTCGCTTTAACCCCCCCCCCTCCAAAAGCCTACAAAGCTCTTGTTGCATGAATTACAATATTTTATGGAAGTCTACATGTTAACAATGTTAACAACCACCTCCCCCCCCAAAAAAAAGCCTACAAAGGTCTTGTTGCATGAATTACAATATTTTATGGAAGTCTACATGTTAACAATGTTAACAACACCTCCCCCCCCAAAAAAAAGCCTACAAAGGTCTTGTTGCATGAATTACAATATTTTATGGAAGTCTACATGTTAATGGGTTTTAAATAGAATAGTAGTCGCATGGAGAATTTGTTCTGGAAATTCTAGAAAATTACTCAGAACACTAACTACGTAAAAGTATTCATGTGTGGATTTATATTGTGTTTTGTCAACTTTCAAGTAATTCTGAGCGGCCAAGCATTAGGGGGCCAAATCCCTTTAATACCCCATTAAGGGGACCCAGCATGAAAGTTTCAAAAGTCTAAAAGCAAATATTTACTTTGAACAATCCCTTTCATATAACAACTGATATGGTTTTGAAGCAGTGGATCCCGTCCCATATAACAACTGATACTTAACAACTTTACCGCAGCTGAGCCACCTCACTGCTGTGTGATAAGGCAAGTCACAGAATTCAGAATCAATTTTTTGAAGAAAAGCCTGGAACTGGTGGTGATTAAGTGCATGACCCAGAATAAAGTTCACCGCACAAACGACTGGT
>NW_013676997.1:6246-7284 GCF_000517525.1 Limulus polyphemus | reverse complement strand
AATCCTTTGAGATTCCAAAGTACGTTTCATGAACTCAAATTTCTTAGAACTCAACTTTCCAGAAAACTTCGAATATGTTTTGTTTCATAGTGATGCCGAAGATTGTACTCTCTCAAAACGGCAACACTTTCGTTGCATATCATGTAACTAGCTTTCTGGTTGTCTGTTTCCACAAAGAAGTACTTTTCTCCCCATTCTTCATTGAAAAGGTGACACTCAGCATCTACTTTTCTTTTATTGGTAGCCATAACGATGGGTGAAGAAAACAGGATGTGAAAATGAAAAACAATTGTTTATTTCCACAGTGAATAGACTACCAAAAAAGTTTTAGAAAGATAATAATTTTTCAAAATGTTTTTGACATGTATATAAACATGACAAACTAAATGTAAGTAGCTCATGACATTAAATTACGTTATTACGCAATTGGTTTAAAAGTTTTTTCCGATAAATTATTTGATTAAGCAATTTTTATAATTTGCCAATGTATTTAAAATTTATTATGTAAGTTAATTAGAAGAGCTTTATAAAAAATAATGAAGATCATATTTAATAATAATATTAAGAATCTTAATAGGCAAATATAGTATTAGGAATTTGATACTAATTTAATTAAAATCTTCGTTAATACAATTAAGTCGTTTTAGCTTATTTGT
Source organism: Limulus polyphemus (assembly GCF_000517525.1). Lineage (NCBI taxonomy): Eukaryota > Metazoa > Arthropoda > Merostomata > Xiphosura > Limulidae > Limulus > Limulus polyphemus. The sequence continues at coordinate 6,628 of NW_013676997.1, read as the reverse complement.
AGCACAGTGCAGTTGTGGGCTGGATGAACTGATCTCGCAGGCCGGATCTGGCCCAGGGGCCATAGTTTGGTGACCCCTGTCTCAATAGATGGAGAAAAAAATTAAGAAAAAATATTTAGAAGTTCAGTTATCTCTCAATAGATGGAGAAAAAATTAAGAAAAATACTTGGAAGTTTAATTATCTCTCAATAGCATAGAGAAAAAAATTAAGAAAATATACTTAGAAGTTCAGTTATCTCTCAATAGATGGAGAAAAAATTAAGAAAAATACTTGGAAGTTTAATTATCTCTCAATAGCATAGAGAAAAAAATTAAGAAAAAAATACTTGGAAGTTCAGTTATCTCTCAATAGATGGAGAAAAAATTAAGAAAAATACTTGGA
>NW_013676997.1:4068-5727 GCF_000517525.1 Limulus polyphemus | reverse complement strand
AAAGTTTTTTCGCGATAAATTATTTGATTAAGCAATTTTTATAATTTGCCAATGTATTTAAAATTTATTATGTAAGTTAATTAGAAGAGCTTTATAAAAAATAATCATATTTAATATATTAAATAGATCATATTTAATAAAAATATTAAGAATTTTAATAGGCAAATATAGTATTAAGAATTGATACTAATTTACTTAAAATCTTTGTTAATTTAATTAAGTAGTTTTAGCTCATTTGTGGCACAGTGCAGCGGCGGGCCTGATGAACTGACCTCGCGGGCCGTAATTTGGTGACCCGTGATCTAATGCAATTGAAATTGTTATGTGAGGGGGGGGGGGCAATACCCCAAGGAAATCCACTTTCACAGGACAGGCGCCGAATAATGTACATATCCTGAGCCCAAGCTGTAATTGTATGACAAAACATGGATTACTTCTTAAAGATGTGTGTTTATGTTCTATGTCTGGCTGTGATACATATTGTAGGGGGCGTATTGTTTCGTGTGGTGCACGTGTAATGGTGTGAAAGGCAAAGGTTAATGTGTTTCATGTTTCCGCTTTGTAATAATCTTTAGCTAATATATCTAACCTGGAAGCCTTAAGACTAATCTTAATACTCTATTTTGTTCATATTTTACCATTTTTGTGTTATCTGATATATTTATAATGACTTGGCAGCTGTATTCAATGATGACTCGAATGTGCACTGTAGATTTTAAAAAATAGTGTTAACTTTACATCCTTTATTTTTGCCAGCTATAAGTTAATACGTTTACTAATGATTTCACGCGTTTTCTTCATGTGCTCTGCCCATGTGAGTTTTTTGTCGAATGTAACACCAAGAAATTTGGCTTTAGAGCAAAAATTTGATTTCATCATTACCTAATTTTAGTTTTGCTTTTAAGATTCTTTAAAATGTTTATTTAAGCCTCTTTGAAATATTATAGCTAGAGGTTTAATGGCGTTCAGCATAACCCATCAATCCTTGATTGTGTTAAGTAAAATTTGAACACATTCCGCTGCTACTAACGGATTTCTTGATACACTCTAAACAGCTCTGTCATCAGTAAGATTACGTATGTCATATGTTATATGATGTAAAGGAGTGGGGAGAGAACTGATCTCTGCTGTAATGACTGTTGTTTTTGTTATTTACTCTAACAACTGCAGTGCTGTCAGTTAATATCCATCTAATTATAGCACTGTTGATCTTCAGTAAACGCAGTCTATATCAAATGTCAAAGGCTTTACTGACATCAACAAAAACTCCTTTAGTGGCTTGATTATTGTTGAATGATTTAAAAACCGATTCCTTGAGTCATGTTAAATGTATTTCCGCTACAATTATTTCAACTAGTTTACCTAAGTAAACTAATGGACTGAAGTTGTCAGGGTTAGAGCTATTGGCTGCCAAGTTTTTGGGAATAAAACTACGTTTTTTCCAGATGACTGGAAAGTAGCCTGTTAGTAGTGATAGGTTTATGGAATTAGTTAAATGATTAAGTAGGGTATCTGATGCTTTTTTAAGAGTAATGTTTCTGATACTGTCATGTCACCTTTAGACACAGAATGTCGTAACTGCCGACTAGTGTATTGGTATTTAAATTATTGGCTGGAAACTTTGGTTTCTATAAATCTGGATGCTCCTTTACATGTTTG
>NW_013676997.1:0-3524 GCF_000517525.1 Limulus polyphemus | reverse complement strand
GAAAGGGCGAGCATGTTCGGTGTGATGGGGATTTGACCTCACCACCCACAAGTTGAGAGTCGATTGTCACGGCTGAAAGGGCGAGCATGTTCGGTGTGATGGGGATTTGACCTCACCACCCACAAGTTGAGAGTCGATTGTCACATGCTGAAAGGGCGAGCATGTTCGGTGTGATGGGGATTTGACCTCACGACCCACAAGTTGAGAGTTGATTGTCACATGCTGAAAGGGCGAGCATGTTCGGTGTGATGGGGATTTGACCTCACGACCCACAAGTTGAGAGTCGATTGTCACGGCTGAAAGGACGAGCATGTTCGGTGTGATGGGGATTTGACCTCACGACCCACAAGTTGAGAGTCGATTGTCACATGCTGAAAGGGCGAGCATGTTCGGTGTGATGGGGATTTGACCTCACGACCCACAAGTTGAGAGTCGTTTGACCTAACCATCAGGTCATGCCAGATCTTCAAAAGCCATGAGAAAACATCAATACTATGAACTCTTTTTGGACTTTATTAAGAATTGTTGGTAATTCAAATTTTCTAATAACATGCATCCCTCATTCTTGAACATATATTAACTATGGAAACAAAAGCTGCATTTAACGTGATTTTCATAACAATTTGTAGATCAATATTTTAAACCGTAACTTTTAAATTAATATACTGTATGTACAAATAGCGTGTCATAGTCTGTTGTCTCACATAGTCCAACCCAACTAATAAGTTCTGATTTTGAACGAAAAGCTTATTGTCAGTGATTTTTGGGAGACAAAAGATAAATCAGAAGTGCTATTTTTTTTTACTCACTTTGAGCCGCAGTGTTAAGGTAGGTTAATTAAGTTAATTAAGCAGTGTAATTAAGCAGAATTTGGATAAAAATATCCACAGTTACCTAGTTCTTAGGTCTATTGGTTTTCAACAGTTCGACGGTTGGTGTTCAAACGGCAACATATAATTAAAACTATTAATACTGTGTCCTGACCACCAGGAACACATTCTACAAAAGTTATAAATTTTATTTCCAAAATCACAATGTATATTTTTCTTTCCCCAAGACACCCACCTACATCTCATACCAGGTATAATACACCCAAACTGCTGTTGCGTCAGCGAGGTCACGTGATTAGTATCACGCCACGTCCTTCTCGAACCTTCGTGAATTGTCGGGAGACTACTAGATTGGGGGTAGTCTGGTATATATAAGACGGTCACAAAGTGACGGGAACGATGCTTGGGTAATTGAACTGCTGAGAGAGAATATTGTTGAGCACGTGAGACGTTCGTTTGAATTATAGCGTTTGTTATAGCACGACTGTTTAAATTAAGTGTATCGCAAAGTTATATTCAGAAAGAATAAACCAGTTTTATTTAAGAAAGGACTTGTGTCGCTAAAGTTTCGTCGGAACGAATTTGCGGAAAATTAATTAACAAACGGAGACGTAACACTGCTTTTTTTTTCAGGAATCGGGTAACTATCTGGGTTCATGTTCAGCGTCAAGTCGTCACGCTTTTTGTTTTTGTTTTTCGAATTAAATGCACGCTTTCTCCTGACCTACATTCCACTGGCTCACGTACGTGATACCTGTGAAGACAGACCCAACCTTAACTATTGGGCCTCTGAATAATAAAAAACAGTTATGCAAGGAACTCCCACCTTTCCAATGAACAGATGTGACTGAAAATTTAAAAAGAACTGGGACATAGAAAAAAAAACTGTTGAAAAACTGTTGTTATCTTATTCTGCTCTCGTATTAGAAAGAAAAAGGACAAACACACAGACAAACATCTATGTAGAATACGGCTGTTGATAAGTTATAAAAAAAATTCTAAACATCTGAACATGTCACATTTTGAAAGGAGCTTATTGGTGCATGGAATCACTGCTATTGGCAGAAATTATACGACAGAACGACGTGTACATCCGTTAACGGGTCAACTGTATGGAGTTTGGGTTTTGAAGTTTCGTCTTTAATAATCGCTCATAAAAATACCTATACAGGTCTCTCATAGCGAGGATCTTAAGATCAGCTCTGTGGACAGGTTGTGGGTCTTTCATAGCGAGGACTTCAAGGCCAGCTCTGTGGACAGGAGAAGGAATTGCCAGATTGTAGGCCCCTCATAGCGAGAACCTTAAGGTCAGCTATGTGGACGGGACAGGAAATTATTGGGTTGCAGGTCCATCATATCGAAAACCTTAAGATCAGCTCTGCAGACAGGAGAAGGAATTGCCAGGTTGTAGGACCCTCATAGCGAGGACCTTAAGGTCAGCTCTTAAGCGAAACTATGTGATATCGTGGGGGGGGGGGAGCGTAAAAGATCTGGCCAAGATAGAAAACTAAACAAAACTATACCGAAAAGTTGTGTTATCGCAATGAAATTCCAAGTTTGGTTTTGATGTTCAATACTCACTCAGACTGGAAAGAACACAAGGCCCAATCTTGTAATAAAAATAAAACTGTTTTAACAGAAGCCTAGCTTGTCTTTTCCAGGTCTTAATAAAAGTCTTGCGTGTGTTGTTATAAAATTTATTGTTTACTTCAACGCCGCCATATTAGACATTCGCTTCTTGTAATCAACATTAATACGCGTGAATACAAGACTCGGTAAAGATTTACATTATTTTAATGACGTGAACATCGCCTATGACAAAAGATACCGATCCGAAACTCTTGCTGTTCAGTTTCTTTCTTTCTGCACGTCGTTCAGGTGACATCAGAAGACAATTTTGTCATTTTTCAATCAAGACAATGTCAAAACTGGACGTCCAATATGGCGGAGTAAACTATAGCTCGTGCGACTTTTTTGACGTCCGTGCAAGACCTCTGTTACTTTTTCTTCTTATACAATTGTGTTCAGAATTCTCCCCCGGTGACTCACAGTAAGCTTGAGGGCTTATAACGCCAACATTCGGAGTTCGATCCATTCCGTGATTCAGGCTTGCGCTTAACAACAAGAGAAGCAAATCTTTAGAATAATATTTTAAACTCAATAAGATTACATTTTACTTCCCTCTACCCCCTGGAATCGTCCTCTGAACCCTATCCAGTCAATCAATATCGTTTCTTAGATAAATAAACTACTACTGTACAAAGTATTTCAAGTAAAACCTAACTAGAATAGACTTCAGAAGAATGTTACTACTATAAGTACTAATTGTGATAAAAATAAAGGAAATGGTAAAGCTACCAGGTAACTGAAACAGCCACAGAACACTATATCGAATTTGAAATAAGAAGACCGAGGATCGAATCACGATTCTTGCCATCACACAACACAATCCTTGTGACAAATTTAATCACATATATTTTGAAATAATTAAAACGGTTGCAGCAGTAGTAGAACCATCATCAAGTTCCGTGCTTTATAGCGTAGGCGACCATGTCCCTCCATCGTTCCCAGTCCCAGACACTTGTCATTACATCAGTGCAACCATGTCCCTCCATCGTTCCCAGTCCCAGACACTTGTCATTACATCAGTGCAACCATATAGTACTATAGTGGAGTAAACCAAACATACCTCTT
>NW_013676996.1:14592-15291 GCF_000517525.1 Limulus polyphemus | reverse complement strand
ACACAATGTAGAAAAAGTATATATAGTTTATTTAACACTAAAGAATATGATGTGTTATAAACACATGTACACAATGTAGAAAAAGTATATATAGTTTATTTAACACTAAAGAATATGATGTGTTATAAACACATGTAGAATATAAAACATTAAATTTGTTTAATACTAATATAATTCAAGAGTTGGTGGTGGGTGCTGCCAGTTTCCTTCCCTCTAGTTGGCAGTTGAAAATTAGGGTTGGTGGCAGACAGCTTTACTGTAACCCAGAAACAAAGACCAAATATAATGACCCATGATAAAAGTATTAGCATGTTTGCTGTATTATGTTTAGCGGCTTATAGAATCAAATCTGAGACCCCCAAATGATGATGAGGAAAACTCCTTAATAACCAATTATAATAATCCAAAATTGATAAATCAAAATGGCAATACTTTGATCACTTGAAAAGTTGAACTGCTCAAAAGCAGTGATTGTCAGAAACACCAATTTTGGTTAGTTGATTATTTTCAGGATTAATTGATTTAATCGTAATTTTGTGTAACACTACTTGGTGTAACGCATCCAATCAATGTTTATAATGTAATTTTGTTAATCGCCTAGCTCGAAACCAGTAATGCCTGTCTAACTTGAACCCTTTCGAGATGGGTCACGGGTGAAAGGCCATGTCGTCTTGTTTGTTGACTCCCATTCAAAATTAT